>NW_005842751.1:387431-389281 GCF_000455745.1 Alligator sinensis | reverse complement strand
CGCAGCCCGCCCCGCGAGACCGGGAGGGAGTGAGCTCCCTTGCGGGGTGCGGGCCGGCTTCGCCACAGGCACCGGGGCGCTCAGGCAGGACCGCGTCCCCCCCCCGCCTGCGGCTTTCCGGGTGCTTGCCCGCAGAAGACTTCTCTGGTGCTTTTTCTCTGTGCAAAACCATGTTTATTTCCTACCTATGGGGACTTTTTACCATCTTGAACTTTCCCTGAGCCTGATGAAAAGCTTGCAGAAAAAGATACATATATATGTTGCAATTTCTCAGTTGGTCTAATAAAAGGTGTTTTATTAAAGGTAAAAGGTTTTAATACAAAGGTACCAAGTTCTAGATTTTTGCATTTCTTTTGGTCTCAGACCAACACGGCTACCACATACATTCCTGATATTGGTCTGCAGTCAAAAAAAACCCCAACAAGTGATAGCTGAGAGCTGGCATTTTCTACCAGGTGCCTCAGAGCCCCCAAGGGATGACAGGGTCAAACAGTCACAAACTCCTACAAGACCATTTTAGGCTCGACATAAGAAACAACTTTACTATCCGAGCCCCCAAGGCCTGGAATAGACTCCCTCAGAGGTGGTGCAAACATCTCTTGACTCTCTTAAGAAACATTTGGCTGCCTATCTTGCTGGGATCCTTTGACCCCCGCTGACTTCCTGCCCCTGGGGCAGGGGGCTGGAATCAATGATTTTCTGAGGTCCCTTCCAGTCCTAATGTCTATGAAATCTATGAAAACTGCAGAGCAACTGTCTACCTGCTATACATAGATAAGGCCCAGATCCTAATAGACCTCTGAGATATCTCCATTTAGGTGTTGCAAAGCCTATAACATGCGATGTAGGATAGGCAATGAGTGCTGTGTACACTAAGTGGGAAGACCAAGGTGCCTCCCCAAGCCAATACAGATCCCCTTCGTCCAATGGTTCTCAACCTTTTTAGAGTCAAAGCATCCCTTATTAGACTCAAGGTGCCCCTCGTTAGACTCAGGGATCCTCTCAGAAAATGCCAGCTCTCGTTATCATCAGGGATCCTGGTTTTCTCTGATGTAAAAAAAAATCCCCAATTTTCAGTTGTAAAAAATAACCCCAAATCAATATTTTTCCTTGATTAAAATGAAACGCCACTAATATATAAATATGTATACAGCTGTGTTGCAGTCATGGAAAAATGTGGATTTGAGGTTACTTTTTTTTAATCAGAAAATTGGGGATTTTTTTTAAATCAGAGAAAACCAGGATCCCTGGTTATTACTTCCTTTTTGACTATAGAGAAGTAATAGACCTATTCTTCTGTTGCAAGAGCTTAGACAACGGGTCAGAAAGTTTTAGACACTATGGATTCCTATTTGAAATCTCTGAATTTATCTTATGAACCATGTTTGGACTCCTAAGTGACAACATTGTGTTGCACCAAATGACACCCCTGAAAGCAGCTCGGCGTACCCTGGCTGAGAGTCAGGCCCTAGTCACTGAGCAGGGAAGTGCCTATAGCTAACCAATAGGATGTGCCTGATCCAGGGCAGACTGCATTCCTCTTCCTCCTCAGAGTTTAGGTAACAGTTTAAGTCTTGCAAAGGAGGTGTTTTCTTCATATCAGGATCCTGTTGGCTCAGGGGGATGCCTATCTAACTGGCAGAAGAACTGAGTATGAAACGCAGCACTTTTCACCCTCTGTTGTAGTGATGGTGCCCATATCGTCCTTCTACTGATTAGCCTTGTGATAAAAGCAGTAGGACATGGTGAGGATCCTGGGGGATTCAAGCACCCATCTTCCCCTTCTCAGAGAAACTTTCTATCACCAAAGTATGGGCGAAGCCAGATGGGGCTTCCAACTCTCCTGCTGA
>NW_005842751.1:362120-387400 GCF_000455745.1 Alligator sinensis | reverse complement strand
GAAGCCGACCCACTGGACAGTACAGAGCACCAGTGTCTTGGGGCCATTGTTCCCCTGTGGGGTCAGGCCAACGCTCAGGATCTCAATATTGCGCTGTTATACAGGAGGGCATGGTGTACAATTGCACACCCACACACACAAAAATCAATTAGGCACACACACACTCTAGGTGCATACACCACCACTAGGCGCGTGCACACACACACACTACCAACTCAGGCACATACAAATCCAAAATTACCAGCCTAGGCACATGCATACCTATCACCAATCCAAGCACCTACACACTATACA
Organism: Alligator sinensis; assembly: GCF_000455745.1. Taxonomy (NCBI): domain Eukaryota; kingdom Metazoa; phylum Chordata; order Crocodylia; family Alligatoridae; genus Alligator; species Alligator sinensis. The sequence continues at coordinate 387,106 of NW_005842751.1, read as the reverse complement.
CACCAAAAGTTAGACAAAAATCAATTGTCAATACCTGCACACCCAATACACATACATGGATCACTAATTCGTATATCACACACACAATGACATATATACATATTCACCAGTTCACACACAAACCACCCACCTACACATACACACAGGTGAGTTCCTAACTTGGATGGTATGGTATGTATGTGTTTGGGGTACTTGGGATACCTGAGGGAAGGTTGAGGTGAGAGAGAAAGCATTAGGAGTGAAAGTTGCTGGAACTGGGATTAGAACCAGTAGACTAGAGAGAAACTGGCTGAGGAGCTGAGGCTTGGGGTTACTTAAGGGGTTACTTGAGGTCACTGGTGCAAGGGAAAAGCAGGGTGGCAAGGAGGAGACAGCCAGAAACCTGGGAGCTCGGGCTGGAAACTGAGGCAGGCAGTTAGGAGCTTGGGGCTGGAAACTGAGGCAGACAGCTGGGAGATCAGGGGGCAGATAAGTGGTGGCAAGGAGGAAACAGTCAGGAAACAGACAAAAATCCAACTCAGGGTTTCAAAATAACAGGTTTATTAAAGAGACAACACACTACACAGCCCCATGAAGTTATTGGTTCCCACACACACATGCACATACACACACAAGCACTCACAATGGCAGCAGGAGAAAGAGACTCAGTGGAAGGGTTGGAGTCCAGGTAGGGAAGAGAAGCAGAGTCCAAGTCTTTGGTTGAAGAAGGGGTGGGGGGTGATAGCTATCTGTACAGGCTGAAAAGGGGTACTTGTCTAGTAGGTGTTGTCCAGAGGGGGGTCGCCAGAAGGGCCTCTGGGTGGATAGGTGGTGTGGCATGGTGCTGGTCCAGATGGAGAGGACTGACCCAAGTAATCAGTCTTCACTACCCCTTTTATGGGGCAGACTACCTCTGATCTCCTACAGGGAGGGCCTGTCCAGGCAAGGTCAGTCCTGTTCCAGTGGGTTCCGGGTGTTCTTACTGATCATGTGCAGGCTTGGCACAATGGTGGGTTGCCTCATCTCTTGTTTCTTGACTGCTGAGGAACAAGATGGGAACCTGACACACAAAATGGATACTTGACATCACTCCTGCCAACCCACACTGCAGGCCTAAATCATACAATGTTAATATGAAACAGTAAAAATCAATGCACAAATGATAGGAATACAATATAATACAATATAAAACAGTAAAAGTCAGTTCAAACATATCAGAACACTATTTACAATATATAAAAAAGGGGGCTTATTGCAATGTGGAAGTATAAGAACCTAGCTTAGCTAGTACTTATAATCACTTATAAGGGATAGAGAGGGCAGAAAGAAAATCAGAAATAGTTGGGGAAGGGGAGGGAATGCATTTTAAAAGAAAAAAAAAAAGAAAAACTGGGGATTTTGCTACACCATAAGGAACAAACGAGGGTGTGTGACTGACCCAGCAAGGATGGCATAGCCCTAGGAGGGAGGAGTGCTTTCTTCCAGTTTCTGCTGCCAGAACTGTTCATTCATTTTACATTAGGCAGTTATCAGTTAAATACCAGATCTCTTGGTACCTCTTGTAAATGTTATAGGAGTCTAGAGCTGCAAAAAGGGTGTACCAAATTCCGAGGTGATTTGTTAAAGTAGATTGATAAGTAATTTAAGCACCTCGGTCTGAGGAAACCTAAAGTAGTATGATGGACAGATTCAGAGGCAACAGGCGAGTGTTGACAGTGGAGGGCACAACTTCATGCTGCTGCCACCGCCCCTCTGCTGCCAGGTGCTGGCTTTGACTAGGCTGCAGTCCTGTATCCTGCAGTCAGTGCAGAAATCGCACCACTGCCACCACCCCTGCTGCTGCCGGGCCCTGGCTCCAGCTGGGCTGCAGCCCTGCAACCCATACCCCACTGTCAGTACAGAAACCTGGGATGGGGCACATGTCCCCCTGCATGCCCCTGACTCATCACCAATGCACAGATTGAAGAAAGAGGATGTTAACTTACACACGTAGACTCCTTTTAGACTTACAGGTCTTTCTGGTGTGCTTGCAGTATGATACTGGTTTTTCCCTCAATGGTGATTTTTGGCCGGACATGCAGAAAGGATGTGGCTCCCTGTTAAAAGGACACGGTATTTCTTTTGTCCTACATCAAGGGTTCAAATCTTTTTTTTTTCAGATTTTGGAATGCTAAACACTTCTTCATCACTTTTAAAGATCTGCCGTTCCTTCAAACACAATAAGCAAGCAATAGGGAGAGTAACTCTGTGGCCCAGTGAGTTTGGTACAATCCTATGTGCGGTAAAGTTGTTCTCTCCCAATTTTCATTTTATAGAATATTGGCCTGAAAAAATGTCTAATTTTAACTATGTGAGTAGTCTGGCTGAAAATAATGAATGGCTTGCTCAGCCGTATGCTTACATACCTTGCTGAATCAGGACTCGAAAGTCCAGGATAGCAGGATGCAATATGCCAAAAAATGAGTCAGAAGATGAAATAATTCTTACTCTGTGTTGCAAGCTATTTTATTGTAGTTATTGTCAAGTTCACTTTTTAGGGTCAGAGGCAGTTTATATTGAGAAAGTCATGTTTGGTTTTTACAACATAAGAGTTAAGGGGGTTATACATGGGCCACTTTAAATACGTGAATATAAACGTTACTAGCCAATTACCTGTGGGGGCCGAGAGGGATCTGGGAAAGGGTCGGCTGGGTTGTGGACACAAACCCGGCATGTACAGATGGGTACTTTCGACCGCTGGAGTAGAATTAGGCACAAACGCGTACTGGTTCAAACAAAGATGGCTTTACTTACACTGTCGAGATGTACAGCGTAGGAAGAAAGTTAAATTCAAACTTCAGTTACAGTTTAACCGGGAGCTGTAATTTGACGAGATATCTTTCTAAACACGAGCATGCAGGACATGGGGGTACGTCTGGGTCGGTTGGCGACAGGGAGTCGTCAGCGGTTGATCAGTCCGCCACGTTCACTCCGAGATGGGCGCGGAGTTCTCCAACTGGGGGGAAAACTCCTCCACCTTTTTATATGGCTAGGGAGCCAATTGCTAGTCGCCACGTAGGAATAATTTAGAACCGGCCAATAATAATGTGTGAATTTGCATATGAGTGGCGGGAACCACGCCGGGGTTCTCCACCGTGCCGAGAAATTCCCTCGTACAAAATCTCACCATGCCTTGTGCTAGAAAGTTCCACTGTGCCGAGGCACTCAACCACTAAGCTCTGTTCTGACATTACCCATCAAAAATGATGGGGGAGGGGGGAAGAGGATGAAGCATCGCCACCCAGCGCCCCGCGTTGCCACTGCTCTGCCTTTGGCCCTGTGAGGCCCCCCCACCCCCTCCTGCACCTCACCCACCCACTCTGGCCCCTCAGTCCCCACCATCATGGGGGAGGGAGGGTGGGCAGGGATGGAGCTTCACATCCAGCCCCATCCCTGCGTCCAGACCCATTTCCCTCCCTCCATCCCCCTCTGCCTCCAAGGAGAAGGGCTGGGGAAGGGGGTGAGGCCAGCACCACTGGCCTCACCCCCCCGCTCCAGCCCTTCTGGGGGACAGCAGGGACGGCACCGCCATGACAGCAGGGACTGAGGGGCAGGGTGAGGCCAGTGGTGCTGGCCTCACCCCCCCAGTCCACCACCACCACCTGCAGGGAGCAGGGCAGGTGGGGGTCAGCCCCCTACCCCATCCCCTTCATCACATCAGCACTCCACTGCGCCACCGCTGCTGCCTCCCGTCCAGAACACTGTTAGGTCACTCTGATTGGTTGTTTCAGACAACCAAACAGAGTGCGAATGAGGGAGCTCCAGGCTGAGGTGAGCAAGCTACGGAGGATCAGGGCTGCAGAGGATGAAATTGACAACTATTTCCATTCTCTGCAGGATCAGTCTTCCGGCAGACAGACCTCCCCGGAAGGACGCACAGCAGAGGAATGGCAGAAGGTGACCACCAGAACCAGGGCTGCTTGGGCTAGCATGGTTGCGGCTCCCCATGTACAACTGGGGAACAGATTTGAGGCCTTGGCAGCCTTGGAGGAGAAGGTCGAAGTGGATGCCTCTGGGGGCGATGTTGCCACTCTATGCATGGCACGGTCTGAGCAAGGACAAAACACCATGAAGAAGAAGCACTGAATCCTCATCATCAGAGACTCCATCCTGAGGGGAACAGAGGGTCCCATCTGCTGACCCGACCCAATGGCACGTGAGGTCTGCTGCCTGCCTGGGGCTCAGATTGAGGATGTTACAAGCATGATCCTGGACCTCATTCGATTCTCAGACCAGTACCCCATGGTCCTAATCCACGTGGGAACAAATGACACAGCGGGGAGCAGTCCAGACCACATCATGAAGGACTATGAGGCCCTGGGGGACAAGCTCAAGGAGACAGGAGTGCAGGTGTTATTCTCCTCTATTCTCCTGGTAAGCAGACACGGATGGTGCCATGAGGCCTGCATTGGAATGGTCAACCGGCAGCTTTGGAGTTGGCGCCACCAGACAGGCCTTGGGTTCCTTGACAACAACCCACATTTTCATGCAGGGGGCATGCTCGAGTGGGATGGGCTTCACCTCTCCCCTAAAGGCAAGCGTGTCTTCTCTTCCAGGTTGGCTGATCTCATATGGCATGCTTTAAACTAGCTTCGCTGGAGGATGGGGCCACAGGGGGACATGAGGACACTTCCCAGCCAAGACAGGTGATGAGCACAAGAAGTACCCAGGTAAGTGACAGGGATCTGGATAGTCCTGGGATCAGGGTGGAGGTGCATGCACCCATATGAGGCCTTAAATGCCTCTACACTAATGCTCGTAGTATGGGGAACAAGCAGGAGGAACTTGCCCTCCTGCTAGCTAACACAAACCCGGACATAGTGGGGCTCACTGAAACGTGGTGGGATTCAACACATGATTGGGTGGTAAACGTCATTGCCTATTGGAATTCACCATCCAGTGCAGGGTCCTGCAGCAAGGCAGCAGCCCTTGACTTCAGGAGGGCCAATTTCAATGAGTTAAGGAGATTAGTCGGGGAGGCACTGAGGTCCTGGAGGGTAGGGGAGTTGGGAGTCCAAGATGAGTGGTCATTTCTTAAGGAGACGATCCTCCGAGCCCAAAAGGTGACAGTCCTAATGCAAGTCAAAGGGGGCAAGAGTGCTCAAAAGATCCCATGGCTCACCAAAGGCATTCAGGAACATCTGAAAGCTAAAAAGGAGGTGTACACCTGATGAAAGGGAGGGGCCATCACCAAGGAGGATTATACCTCCATTGCTCAAGACTGTAGGGGGGCTGTTAGGAAGACTAAGGCAGAGACAGAACTAGGACTAGCAACCAGGATCAAAGATAACAAAAAGTCCTTTTTTAAATACATAAGGAGTAAGAAGAAAGCACTGGGTAACGTGGGGCCCCCGCAGGACACGCTTGGCAATCTGGTGGCTGCACCAGACGGTAAAGCTGACCTCTTTAACAAATTATTTGCCTCCATTTTTCTGAGCAGGGACTGGGACATCTCCCCCACTGGGATCCCGGAGAGACTCAGGAGAGGCACAGCCAGGCCTAGGGTCAGAATGGACCTAGTCAGGGAACTTCTGGTGGGGCTGGACTCATTCAAAACAGCAGGTCCAGATGATCTCCACCCCAGGTTGCTGAGGGAATTGGCAGAGGTCATTGCAGGACCCCTGGCACAGCTTTACGAGCACTCGTAGTGCTCTGGCCAAGTGCCAGAGGACTGGAAAAGGGCCAATGTGGTCCCCATTATCAAAAAAGGGAAGAAGGAGGACCCGGGTAACTATAGGCCCATTAGTCGTATCTCAATCCTGGGGAAGCTGTTCGAGAAAATTATCCAGGAGCACATCTGTGAGGGACTAGCAGGGGAGGTTATGCTTAGGGGCAACCAACATGGGATCATTAGGGGCAGGTCCTGTCAGAGCAACCTGGTGGACTTCTACGACCAGGTCACAAAATCCTTAGACACAGGTATTGCAGTGGACATAGTCTTTCTGGACTTTAGGAAGGCCTTCGACACTGTCTCTCACCCCATTCTCATTAAAAAATTAGGTGACTGTTGCATTGATGTCTACACAGTCAGAGGGGTCAGAAATTGGCTGGAGGGCCGCACCCAGAGAGTGGTGGTGGACAGGTCTTTTTCGACCTGGAGGGACGTGGGCAGTGGGGTCCCACAGAGCTCAGTCCTCAGGCCTGCACTGTTCAACATCTTCATCAGCAACTTGGATGAGGGGGTGAAAAGCACCTTGTTCACATTTGCAGATGACACTAAGATGTGGGGAAAGGTGGGCACGCTAGAAGAGAGGGACAAGCTACAACTAGATTTGGACAGGTTACAGGGGTAGGTGGATGAGAATAGGATGGGATTCAACACTGACAAGTGCAAGGTATTGCACCTGGGGAGGAAGAACCAGCAGCATACCTACAGGCTGGGGAACTCCCTTCTCATCAGCACAGAGGCAGAAAAGGATCTTGGAGTCATTATTGATTCCAAGATGAACATGGGCCGCCAATATGAGGACGCAGTCAGGAAGGCTAACTGCACCTTGTCAGTCATCCACAGATGCATCACAAGCAGGACCAAGGAGGTGATCCTCCCCCTCTATGTGACACTGGTCAGACCGTAGTTGGAGTACTGTGTCTAGTTCTGGGCGCCGCACTTCAGGAAGGATGTGGACAGCATTGAGAGGATCCAAAGGAGGGCCACTCACATGGTCAGGGGGCAGCAGGGCAGGCCCTACAATGAGAGGCTACGGGACCTGAACCTGTTCAGCCTTCACAAGAGAAGGCTGAGACGGGATCTGGTGGCCATCTATAAACTTACCATGGGGGACCAGTGGGGAACAGGAGAGTCCCTGTTGCCCCGAGCACTACCAGGAGTAACTAGGAATAATGGCCACAAGTTGACTGAGAGTAGGTTCAGGCTAAACATCAGGAGGCACTACTTCACAGTCAGGGTGGCTAGGATCTGGAACCAACTTCCAAGGGAAGTGGTGCTCGCTCCTACCCTGGTAGTTTTCAAAAGGAGATTAGATAATCACCTAGCCAGGGTCATTTAACCCTACCATTCTTTCCTGCCCATGGCAGGGGGTCAGACTTGATGATCTGCTCAGGTCCCTTCTGACCCTACCCACTATGAAACTATGAAAGCATTATGGACAGACAGACAGACTAAGGCTTTTATAATATTAGCATTTTAACTATATTGATAATAAGATGTATGCCCTACAAGAGAAACTGAAATTCAATAACCTTCTTGTATACTCACCCTCATTTTTCATACATGAACATGTATACTATATGTCAATATACATGTGAATTCAAGAGTTTTTTATCTCAGGAAGTTAGCCATTTGTTGAACTATGAGCACTTCCAAATCACAATTTGCATAATACAATAGGAAAAATGGCACAGTCTTTGAGAGCACTGATGTTCAGAAATGTTATTTCATTTAGAGGTTTTGCTTCAAATCTAAATTATAGGTGCCATGAAAAAATTGAGCAGGGTAAGTTCAGTGAATAGGGCACTATCCTCTTTTAATGAAGTTGTTTATATACATACATATCTGTTTAAAATTACTGAAGTAAAAGCAAACCTAGATATCCAACATGGTAAAGTGCACTTTTAGGAAGAAAGAAATATCAGTGACCATTATAAATCATGTTTTCATTTGTTCCTATGCTGTGAATCTGTGGTTTCTTGACACAGATGCATTTCAAAAAACCACTCGAATTCATTCTGGTAACTTTGCACAAGTTATTGTTCATTCCTGAATGTAAAATCTATTCAGTCCCATTTGAAACACACCAAAGCTAGCTGCAGAAGTAAGGAAAAGTAGGTAGACAAGGTTCCTTGGGTGAATTTGATATCTTTTATTAGACCAACCCAAATAGTTGGAGAATAGTTATTAAGCAAGCTTTCAAGTTCAAAAACCCTTCATCAGGCTGAGGAAGTTTCAGCAGTTGGTGTGTGCTCTTCCTGGATGGAATGACAAGTAAAGAAGCCAGGGGCTGGGCTGGGGAGTCAGTTGCCAGGCAGATTGTAATGTATCAAAAATCCAATGTCTATGTTTAGTCCCTGATCTCTAGTATCCAGGCTGCATTTTCCATCTCCTTGTCTGGCAATGGCATACCTATGACAGTATATTATGCTTAAGTTTAGCTTCCCTTAGTTTTTTAATTTAGAGATTTTTAAAACACTTATTCTACACATTTGTTAATCCTGAGAATTAAGGATTCTGCTTTAGCAACATGTTGAAATTTAGACGAATCTTAAAATGTTAAAATTTATCAAAAAGATTTGAAGTCAGCTTTAACCCAGTACTGAAGTAGAATAGCGTGCATGAAATTAACTGGATTACACCCTGTTATAAAATGTTTGTCAGTTTATGATGGGCTAAATTTTGATCCCAGCGCCAGATATCCCAGGATAAGAATCTCCCAGCCCAGGCCATACAACCATGGAGCTTGGGCTGGAAGAATCCCCCAGTGCCAACCCTGTGACTGCAGAGCTCGGGCTGAGAGAGAAGAATCTCCCAGCCCCCACTCCCTGATCATTGGGAAGCAGGGGCTGGAAGCTCCCTGCTGCTGAGGCAGGGTGACATTGTCTCCACCTGGTATCTGGTGGCAGAGCCTGCCCCAGCAGCAGGCAGCTCCCAGGGACAGAGAGCAATCTCCCAGCCCCTGCCAAGAGACAGCTGTCTCCTGGCCCTGTGCTCCCTGCCTACCCCTGGGCTAGCACCCAGCTAGAGCTCCCTCTGGGTGCTGCAGGGGCCCAGTGCAGGGCCACAGGGAGCAGGAAGTTGCTAGGAGCAGCAAATCTGCTCCCTCATCCCTGCACATGGAGATTCATGCCCAGGACAGTTTACTCTGGAGTAGTTTACTCTAAAGTAAACTGATCCCACATTAGTTGCATGTGTAGACACACCCACAGTTTACTAGATACCAGATACAAATACAGCATGAAGAAGCAATGGCTCTAACATGAGAATGGAGCCAGATAGAACCAAGCAAGAAAGCAGTGTTGGAAAGCCAGGTCAGAAAGGTTGTACTATCTGTTCTGTAAACCTTCCAGGAACTCAAGAAAGATGCTGTGGCTTTGGGAAAACCTTATTAAATAAAACTTCAGTGGAACTATGTAGACAAGCACACCTGAAGGACACAATACAAGGTATATGCCTATATGGCCTTGGACCCCGTAGCTCCATTGCCACCGCACAGCCCATCTCTACCAGGTTTGGGATAGCTACTGTATAAGGGGGAAGGAAGCATGGCTTTTAACATTGGAGTAGACAGTCTTGTCTTAGGTAATTCAAGATACTGATTTAAATTTACTGATCTTGCTTGGACGGAAAACTATACTCAGATGCATACTGTACCAGCCAATACAAATAAAACTCAAGGTGCTTGGACCTTTCAGAAGAAATATTTACCCACAGTTCATTTTACCAGAATCAAAAAAATTAGGGTGGCTTGTGGTAAAAGCCCAGGGATATGTTGAAACAAGGTATTTACATAGAGTGTGACATAAATTGGAAATTAATATACTTTTTACTTGACAAAAAGGTATATTTTTAAACTAAGATTTTTAATCAAATGATTTAAATACAATAATATTTTACTTATTTTAAAGAAACCTTAAATTAAATTAGGAAAAGGGATAAGCCCTGATCTCAAAATCACTTAATAGTGTTGTCCCCAACGGACAGTGTGAGTTCGTGCCGGGTGCGCTATTGCCAATGAACACACAGGGGTGGAGGATCCAACTTAATCTTTATTGTTTCCAGTCTGCGCAGAGAGGGGTGCTTGGCAATCGTTTGCAAAGCAAGCACCACCGGTTTCTACCTTTGGGTACCTTTTATACATATGTTTGCAAGTGTATCGCTCAGTGATTGGTTACAAGCCACTGACATAAGACGTTCTCTACTGAGCATGTCTCTATACCTATGTTTTAGCCATGTATTTCATTTACATACACATATGTTTCGTTAACATACTTTTGCCCTGCCCAGGGGTGTGATTTTTAGCATTATAATAAGACCTTTTTCTGAACTTCTTGCTATCTTACAAGTGTCAGGGAGACACTATCCTGCTGGTGTTAGGGAGGCATTCCAGGAATCCTCCATATCCCACACGCTGTGCTCTGCAAGCATCTCTTAACACACACATACCACACCCCTCCCAGCATCTGCAAGTTGCCTTAAGTATTTAGTTAGATATAGTTTGCAAAAGCTAGATATACCATAAAAAAGATTACATAAAAAGATTACATCAATAGCATGCTTAATTTTACTCATGTGAGTAAATACATTGATGCGCAGGTGATAGGCCATGTTGCTAGAAGCCTCTGTGAGTTTTATTTCCTCAATCAATTCGTTTCTAAAGATTATTGTTCACAACTGAGTATTACATTACTAAATAAACAAACAAATTACAGACATCATTGATATGCTCAGACAAAGCTGTCCAGAACACTTGCAAGCATCCTGATGTTTTGATTTCTATGCTTTACTGATCTTCTTTTCGCTCTACCTGGACTAATCAGAAGGGTTTTTAACAATCTATGTATGCCCTTGCCTCTTAATCCTCTCTCAGCCCCAGGATTCTGCAGAGGTTTTTTGTGCTACTGTGAATCTCTCAAGTGTTTTATTCTCCTGTTTTGTAAGAAATAACACTTTCTATCTTCAAAGCTTTATACATGCATTATGCTTTTGGATGTACTGCATTTATCAGTTATTTCTATGCACTTACAATTTCTTTTCAAAACCTGCATACATCAATCAAATACATTAAACTTTTGAAAGGATCTTCTCCAATCTACTAAAATGCTTTCCCCAGCCATAAAATAAAACAGCTACTCTGTCAACACAGCTATTCCCTCAGAATATAAACACACCTGCAACATAGCAAATGTATGCCAAGGAGGCCATTTTAGCTATAAAATATAGTCTTGCTGAATATTCACTTCAAACTAACTCTCATCAAAGGCTCTTCCAATTTAAAAAAAAAACAAACCCAAAACAAAAAACAGATTACTCTTGCTGTGTGCACAAAATCTGGACTCTTTAATTCCGGGCGCATCTACATGTGCAATTAATTTGACTGAATAAACTCTGGTGCAGTTTGCACCAGAGTTTATTGCTCCCAGGTGCCACATTTACACTGCACCTGGGACTGCCAGCCCGAGGCTGCTCTGACATAGCTCAACATGCTGCAAAGCAGCTGGCTGGGACACGAGGATGCTCTAGTGCAGGGCTAGCCGGCAGGCAGCCCCTACACTGAAGCACCCTCATGCCCGAACCAGCCCCATCAGTGTCTAAACATACCTTGCAGCACACTGAATAACACCACCACAGGATAGTACTTGTGTTTACAAGTACTAACCTACAGCAGCGTTTATTAGTTTACTGCAGCCTATTAGGGCCACACACACAGACACTGAGACTTTACTGTGGAGCTAATTAAGCAACTCTGTAGTAAACGTCTCATGTAGATGCACCCACTATGAAGTAAAGTGAGTTTCAAAGATGAGATTTTCTCAAATAGTCAAGATAGACTGTTTACAGCCAAACACTCAAAACCAGGTATCAGTTACTGCATCTTGGACCACTAGCATCTTCAAATGCACCTGATTGTGTTTGAGGCCTAAAGTTATCAATGTGGGCAACATTTCCCTGGAATCAGCTGTGATTACATCAACACTGTACAGTTCTGTTAGCAGCAAAGATAAAGGTAACCAGAGACCAGATAGCTTCCCAAAGCAAAGGATAATTTTATTGAGAACCAAAGAATTTAAGAAAAAACAAATCCTAGCAACAATAGAAGTCCACGTGCTTGCCTTTCTTTTCCTAACACTTATCTTCCCATGGATCTGGGAATCCAATACCCCTGAGATTGCAGAGATTCATCCTTGTGTTAGCCTGTCTTTCCTCAGACAGTTTGTTGGTTGACCACACTCTTCACCTCCGAAGAACTTTCCACCTATATCTATGATGTGCTTTTAATTTTCAGGCTTTCAGCTTTGGCAAAACAAAGTTTGCAGTTTGTTACAGTGGTTAAAGGATCCTTGAAGCAAATAGATCTCACATCACCTTCCAGCTACCTGTCTGAAGATATCCAGATCTATTATGTTGTTTTCCTGTTTGCTTCCAAAGTATTCAGTTAAACTAGATACAAGAAATTGAGACAGCCTATCATTTTTATACACAGCCTCTGTCCTAACAAGGTCACTTACAGTATTTATAATGGCATTGCAAACCCCTGTTTTTAGATTTGGTAGAAGTTTCTTGTCTATGGTAACCAATGCCTTACCAACTTTTCACACAAGTCCACTAGCAGGATTCATTAATATACATAAATAATGCAGGATTCATTAATATTCAGGATTCATTAATATTCATAACAATCCTGTGGAGTGGGCAACTGTCTTTAAAATGAAAATAAGACCAGAGACACCAAAGCAGAAAGCGTTGTTACTATCAAATAAAGAATTTAGTGAGTTCTTTCTTCTCCACAAACTTCAGCTTTTTTGATAACGATTTTTTTTCTTTTTAAAGAGGCTGAAAGGTTTTTTCTTTTAAAAGAAAATTTGTTCAGCAAGTTAATTCCCATAAGTATACAATAAAAACACTATTTCATAAAAAAAAGCTTGTATATCTTAATAATATATATATTATTATTAATTTATTGATCTCCAGTAGTTTTTCATCTTTAAGATGAATTTGTGCATTAAGTCAGTGGTATGATTCAAAATGCTTATTTCTGGTCTTTAGTGTCTTTTGCCTGTTTTTCTCCCCCCTGTGTCTCTCTACTTCTGCCTGGCATGCTGCCTATAGACAGAGTGGAATTAATTTGGCTCACTTCTGTTCAATGCTTTGAGAACTTACACAGTTCCTCTAGTCACAGTTTTGGAACTAATGGCTCTTTTGAATTAACTTCTCTGTGTCTCTCAACAGCTGTTGGTATGCTATCACTTTACTGTCAGCTGGGAAAACAGGCAAAAATCTTTCTTCAGGACTGGTACAAACACTGTTCCATTTTGAAAGCAGTGGAGCAGTTAAATATCATGCTGGAAGCCAGATCTTTGATTTCAAGGAAGCTTTGGATCTCACTTGTCCTTTCATACTGACTGAGCTTCAAAATTAAAATATTCTGTTTTCCAGAAGACTTACTTAAGAATTACGTGTGTCCTTGTGGCAATAGCTCAGCTGGTGATTGAATGAACTGTTACATGGTGGTCATGTACCATGAGTCAACATGCTCTGCTCTTTCAATCTCCCAAAGGAGGCTTAATATGAAGGCTATTAGTTGCAAATCATAGGGTTCAAGGAATGTTCTGTGAGCTCAGCTAAACTGGAGGAAAGGAAAAAAAAGAATAGAGACTGAAATAGGGGAAATGAAGGGCTATAAGAGAACACCAGCATCCAACTTGGCATGGGTTGTTATTTTCAGAGCACAGCAAGCTGGTTGTGGCTGGATTGTGGAAGCGACAGGCTGTGCTAAAATTCTTAGGAACATCTGACAGAAAGAATTTAAAAAATCAATGTGTTAATTTAAGACTAAGTACTGATGTCTTGTACCAAAGATCAAATTTGATTCTGCTCTCACTGATACTGGTGTAACTTCATTAACTTTACTAGAGCTCCTCCCAGTTTTCATATGTAGGTGAATTCAGACATAGAACACTCAAAAAATAAATCTTAGCATTTTTTCTGTTGCAATTTTCTACAGAAATATATTTATTTAAAACATGATTAATTATAATGCTCCACAACAAAAAGATGGGGCCCTGAACTGCCTTAATTAAACCATATATCTTTGTGCCACATCGAAGGTCCAAATGATACCCTCATAGATTAAGCAGTCTTTGACTAGCCTGAAATCTTTACTGCTTTTACGACTCTGAGTTTACATAGAATGTGTCAGTAGCTTCCAAACTGTGCAACAGCAGTGATATTTCAGGACCTTGTAAATGGCATTCTAAACCCATTCCTTATCTTAGCAATAAGCTTTAGTTGTGAGCCTTGAACTGCAGCTGCTTGCCTTTTGTTTTTTCGGATACATAAATGTTTGCTGCCAACTGGTACCATATGACAAAGCCCCATTATTAGAATGGTCTACAGTTTTGCAGAAGTAAGTTTGAATCTGGATGTGGGTGTGGAATGCATGCTGTCCAAGTTCCTCAACTTCAGGAGGGCAGACTTCTATAAGCTAAAAAGGTTAGAAGTCGAGGACCTCTGCCTTGCTGCTTGCTTTCACCACCCTGTGCTAGATAGTAAATTCCAGCAGGCAGTAATCACTGTCCCCAAGGTGGTTGAGTACCCACAGACCCCTCACCAGGTCGTCGCCTGTGGCAAGGACCAAGTCCAGCAAGGCATTTCCCCTGGTGGGACTATGCACATCCTGGGTTAGGTGGAGGTCTTGTATCCCGGCTAGGAACCTACATGAGCAGTTGGATCTGGCTGACTGCTCCTCCCAGCAGATGTCTGGGTAGTTTAGGTCACCCATGACAACCACATCCTTTGACTTGACAACTGTCCAAGTTCATAGATGACACCAAGTTGTGGGGCAAGGTGGGCACACTGGAGGGAAGGGACAGAATCCAGCTAGATCTAGACAAATTACAGAGGTGGACGGATGAGAATAGGATGGAATTCAATGCAGACAAGTGCAAGGTGCTGCATCTAGGGAGAAGGAACCACACACCTATAGAATGGGGAACACCCTTCTTGTCAAAACAGTGGCAGAAAGGGATCTTGGAGACATTGTTGACTCCAGGATGAACATGAGCCACCAATGCGAGGAAGTGGTCAGTAAGGCTAACCGCACCTTGTCGTGCATCTATAGATGCATCGCAAGCAGGTTCAGGGAGGTGATCCTTCCCCTCTATGCGGCGTTGGTCAGGCCACAGTTGGAGTATTGTGTCCAGTTCTGGGCACCACACTTTAAGAGGAATGTGGCTAGCATTGAGGGTCCAGAGGAGGGCCACCCGCATGGTCAAGGGGCAGCAGAGCAGGCCTCACAAAGAAAGACTAAAGGGCCTGAACCTATTCAGCCTCCACAAGAGAAGTCTGAGAGGGGATCTGGTGGCCATTTACAAACTCACCAGGGGGAACCAGCGAGAATTGGGGGAGGCTCTGTTCCCCCAGGCACCACCTGGGGTTAGTAGGAATAACAGCCACAAATTGTTAGCAAAAAGGTTCAGGCTGGACATCAGGAGACTTTACTTTACGGTTAGGGCTGCCAGGCTCTGGAATGGGCTCCCAAGTGAGGTGGTACTCTCTCCTACAATGGGGGTCTTCAAGAGGAGACTGGACAGATATTTGGCTGGAGTGATCCCGGCACCCATTCCTGCCCGGGGCAGGTGTTCAGACCTGATGATTTGTTTAGGTCCCTTCCGACCCTAAGTACTATGATATTATGCTATCACCCAAACTTGCATCTTCTTGTTGTTTTCTGAAATAATACACAAAAATAGTGATATATTGGTTTTTTAATTAGAAGTGGGGTAATTTTGAACAATCTTCAATAAATATAATACAAACTGTTATATTCCATAACAATTTATTGCAATCGTAAGATCACACTATCATGAACGATGCATGCCCCCAGAGGCGGGGGGGGCACAGCGACTGCCCGCAGGTGCCAGCAGCTGCGGCATGGCGGAAGTGAGTGGGGAGCTCCTGCAGGTGGCCACAGCAGTGTCAACAGCAGGAGGGTGGCGAGCACCGACTGGCAATCAGCGACCACCCGCAGACACTGCTAGCAGTATCGGTGGCAGCCAGCAGCGGTCGACATTTACCCACAGATGCCACCAGTGGTGTTGGGAGTGGAGGGAGCGGGGGATGGCGAGTGGCAACTGCCTGCAGGCACCACCAGGAGCATCGGCAGTGCCTTTTTAAGGGAGTGCACCGTCCATCTCATGTATGCACCCCCTATGCATTGCCAAAGCACAGTATCCTTTTTTCACAAGTTTAAGTTGCAGAGTTTCTTCTGAATATAGCTTGATTCAAGATGTCAGAAGAAAATTGTTCAATCTCCGCAAACATCTTTCCTTCCTCACAAAGAAGGTACGGTAGTTTTATAGCCTTGTATATCTTCTTTATTCTGTTAATAATAGAAATACTCAAGTAAGGATAAGACAGTTCTATTTCAGCACTGCCAATAACTCAAATTTATGTACAAACTGTACATCATATCCACTATTAACGCTTCCTTGGGAACACTGACATTGCTTGTACAATATAACAAATTAACTGCTGGTAAATCTCTAGTCAAAAGAGATAGCATAACTTGTTTTGTTGGACCCAAGAATTTAGGGTTACATATGCATTCTAATTATAGGTACTTTCTGGCTCATCCATGAGCAACTTTCTGTCAATGACTGTACACAAGAATCAACTAGGAGAATTAATTTTAAGGCATGTGGCAGAAAACTCATAAGTAAGGCTGGATTTTTGTCAGAGTTGTTGTAATTTTCTTTTATTTAGCTACCTATGGTGTTGCATGTGGATGGAAATGATGGTAAGATGAACCAGTTTCATGGCGAAATTGGAAAGCTGATGGTTTAAATAGAAAGCAAATTGAGAGCAAAGCATTAAGCACTCGCCCACATGAAAGACCAAACCGGAGACCTCTAAGTGGGTTCTCCAGTCCTTTTGAAGTCCTCTTTTCCTCCCATTCTAATGAATAGTTCATGCAGTCTATCTTCCTTCCACTGCAAGGATAGAACAGTTACTATAGCAACTCCAATAGTTATATATTTACTTATAGTAAGTATGGTTCTTCAGTCATTGACTGCATAGATTCATAGATGTTAGATTCATAGATGTTAGGGTTGGAAGGGACCTCAATAGATCATCGAGTCCGACCCCCGATAGATCCATGCTCTGAGCAATACATGCACCTCAGTGTGTTAGGAACTTTCTAGATCAGGGGTAGGCAATGTTTTTTGGCCAGACTGCCAAAAAAACCACAATGTCTACCTTGGAAGGTGCCGGAGTGCCAGCATGCCAGAAAAACAAAATAAAGGTGGGAGGGGGGTACATGGCAGGACGCACTGCATATTAGTATATTTAATAATCATAAATGTTGGCTTTGTTTCTGTGTATTCCCTTTTTGTTGAGCATGTTGCAATGAGAGAGAGAAAAAAAAGAGACAAATAAGAGAAAGAGGAGAGAGAGAGAAAGAGAAAGAAAAAGGAGAGCAGAGAGAGAACCAGACACATACACACACACACAGAGAACCACATGCACAAACACAGAGAACAAGAACACACCCAGAACAGACACATGCACACACATCCAGAACCAGACACGTGTGGGCACACAGACACACAGAACCAGACAGAGGCAGACAAACACACAGAACCAGATGCGCAGGTGCACAGAGCCGGCCTCCTGGGCCACTGGACAAAGTCTGACCCAACAATGCCCTGGTCCGACCAGAGCCCCTGTGCTTCCCCGGGAAGCCAGCCCTCGGGCTTGCAGAACAGCTGGCCGAGGCCCCGGCCCAGAGCCTGCCCATCAGCTCACCCACCCACCCACCCTGCACAGCTAAGCCCACAAAAGGTGCGGTGTTCCTGGCAAGGGGCAGTGCCAAACTCATCCTGGTGGAGGAGCTAGGCCAGGACTGGGCTCAGAGTGGGTGGGAGTCAGGTGTGCTCAGCTGTATGCCCTGCTGCAAACAGCTGCTCCGGGCTCTGGCATCAGCTCCATACTGGTGGGTACGTGAGCACCTTGGAGTGGATGGTGGGAATAGGGTCTGAGGCGGCACAGCCTTCCCACTGTCTGCTCTGAGGTGCATGTGCAGTCACCACAAGCATGGAGCTGATGCCAGGGCACAAATCTCCAGTACTGTCTGTGGTGTTTAGAACCAAATCCAAAGAACAATCAGTTTGCAAAGAGATTCTGCATTAGGATGTCCTGCTATAACAGTAAGTGGAGTCCTCCAGTTTGCATGAAATATTATTTCATCCAAGCTCAATAGTGGCAGAATGCCTCAGCATAGTCCTTGTAGCTGAAATTTGCAGAGCAGCTATTTGGAGCTCAGTTCATATATTCACCAATTACTAAAGGTGTCAGCTTTTGGATTTGATGCTTGGTTAGGCTGATCTGCCTTACTTTTATTGTTTGGATAAAATGTCTAGCTCCCATTTCTTTATGGAGTTGTAGTGTTCCACTAACTATGTGGAAGCAAGATTAGTTTGGTAAAATATCTTTCATGGGACCAATTATCTAGTCCAATAGTATCTGACAAAAGATATTACCAAAATAATCTTCCTTTCTACAGTACACTACACTAAACTATTTAGTGCAAGTATCTTATAATAAAGCATAGATATACCATAAGAACAGGATAAGGGAACTGTAAACAGCACATGCCCCTAACTAATTCTTCTGATAAAAAGATTCTGATATTCTACACACACGGTGCAGAGCCATCTAGAGAGGTCCATGTGTACAGGTACAGCAGGTGTGATTCTTCAAGTTGGAGGAAAAGCAAGGGTAACATTGGACCTCTGCTAAACCATATGGAACAACTGACGCCCAGGAAAAAGCCAACCTGCTTTATAGGTATTTTGCGTCGGTTTTTCACCAGTCCCAAGGGACGGCCCGGCTCAGTACAGTACAGGACGGCCAGGGTGAGGGAGAATTGTTCCCTTTCATCCATGTGAAGAAACACCTTGAGAGGGTGGACACCTTCAAGTCAGCTGGCCTAGACAGTTTACACCCCAGGATACTTAAGGAGCTGGCAGGTATCATAGCTCAGTCACTGGCACAGATTTTTGAGAACTTGTAACACTCAGGCAAAGTGCCTGAAGATTGGAGGAAGGCCAATGTCATGCCTATCTTCAAGAAAGGGAGGAAAGTAGATCTGGGGAACTACAGGCCTATTAGCCTGACCTCTATCCTGGGGAAGATCTTGGAAAAAATGATCAGAGAGACCATTCTTGATAAACTGGCTGATGGCAACATCCTGAGGGATAGCCAGCATGGGTTTGTTGTGGTTAGGTCTTGCCTGACCAATCTCATCTCCTTCTATGACCGGGTGACCTATCACCTGGACAAGGGAGAAGAGATTGACATCATATATCGTGATTTTAAAAAAGCTTTCAATCTGGTATCCCATGATCATCTCATAGAAAAACTGGTCAACTGTGGCCTTGGCTATATCACAGTCTGATGGCTGGGGGATTTGCTTTGAGGTTGGACCCAGAGAGTGGTAGTTGATGGAAATCAATCATCATGGTGCGCCGTGAACAGTGGGGTCCCCCAAGGCTCCGTCCTTGGGCCTATACTCTTCAACGTCTTTCTTAATGATGTGGACATTGGTATCAAAAATGGACTGGCCAAGTTCACTGATGACACCAAACTTTGAGGTAAAGCATCCATACCCGAGGACGGGATGGTGATCCAGGCCAACCTTGATAGGCTCAGAAAACGGGCAGACAAAAGTCTGATGGCGTTCAACACCGAAAAACAGAAAGTTCTCCATCTTGGGAAGAAAAACCTGCAGCATGCTTATAGGATCGGCAGTGCTACTCTTGCTAGCACCACGGCTGAAAGGAACTTGTGAAGGGGAACAGAATGGAGTCAATCTCCATTATGTGTAAGCGAGCAGGTCACGTACACAGCTGAAACTATGAGGAAGTCAAAGAGCATGACCCCAAACTGCTAGGCTAAGCACAAACTGGAACAATTCTAGTTTATTAAAAACAGGATACTAGTATAGAAAGTGTGTGACTATTAAATAGATTGATGTATCTGTTACTATGCATATGATGTCATACTTCCTATATCATACTTGCTATATAATCAAGCTGCGCGCGAAGTAGAACAACAGACAGTTTCCTCTCGGGGCAGTTGTCTGTTCAGAATGCATTCTTTAATAAATCAAGTCTTTAAACTTATGTTGTTGTTTGTCTGAGCCTCCGCCTAAGGAACCCGGGGACAAGTTTTCCCCAACACTTGGGGGTCATGACTGACCACAAGATGAATATGAGCCACCAATGTGATGTTGCAGCTGGTAAAGTGAGCAAAACTCTGTCTTGCATCCATAGATGCTTCTCTAGCATCTATGGATCTTCATCAGAGATCTTGGGATCTTCAATCCCAAGATGTCATCCTCCCGTTGTACTCGGCCTTGGTGAGGCCGCAGCTGGAGTACTGTATCCAATTCTTTGCTCCATAATTCAGGAAGGATGTGGAGAAGCTTGAGAGAGTCCAGAAGAGAGCCACGTGCATGATCAGAGGGCAGGAGAACAGGCCTTATGATGAGTGGCTTAGAGCTATGGGAGTCTACAGACCAGAAAAGTGCAGGCTCAGGGCAGGAACCTGGTGGCTACCTATAAGTACATCAGGGGTGTACATCATCAAGGGTGTACATCAGGATCTGGGGGAATGCCTGTTCACCAGAGCGCCCCAAGGGATGACAAGATCAAATGGTCACAAACTCCTCCAGGACTGTTTCAGGCTGGACATAAGGAAGAACTTCTTTGTTGTCCGAGCCCCAAAGGCCTGGAACAGACTGCCACCAGAGGTGGTGCAAGCACCTACTCTGTACTCCTTTAAGAGACATTTGGACATTTATCTTGCTAGGATCCTTTGACCCCAACTGACTTCCTGCCCCTGGGGCAGGGGGCTGGACTCAATGATCTCCCAAGGCCCCTTCCAGCCCTAACGTCTATGAAATCTATGAAATCTATTAAGTAAACAAGTGACTGATCTTTCTCACTTATTTCATATTCAGACTTTTAGAGATAAGACCAAAAGAGACCATAATCATGATCTAGTCCTAGGAACACAGTATATTATATAACTTCAGTAATTCTGTCATCAAGCCTATAGATTCTGACTGAGCTAGGAAAATGTGCAGTCTTGATTTAAAGACTTCAAATGATGGGGAGACTTTATGCCCCATCCTTTGGTAATTGTTCTAATAGATAATTACTGTCATTGTTGAAAGTGTGCACCTTATATCCACACTGTATTTACTTATCCTCAGCTTCTAGCCCTGGAATATTATCGGGCCTGCTGAATCAAAAGCTGAGAATTATCAGACATCTTTTCTCTATATTAGTCCTTTTATACTCTTATTTTAATTCCTACTACACACAGGCACTCATTCTATCAAGGTTACAAAGCACTTCCCCCCCACATCTCTTCCCACTTCTGCACATTGGATTTCCCTATTGCCCAAAATATTCATGAGCATGATGATTATATGGGTTGCTTCATATTTGGCTCTGGAAAATATCTCCACTTACATTAAAACTTGCATAAGATATATGACTGAACAAAACAGGATTCAATTTCCTTAATATTTGGAATGGATTTTCTCTAGGGACAGACATAGATCCAAAGCGGTGATACTTCCCCTCTATCGGGCGCTGGTCAGACCACAGTTGGAGTACTGTGTGCAATTCTGGGCGCCACACTTCAAGAGGGATGCGGATAACCTGGAGAGAGTCCAGAGAAGGGCCACTCGTATGGTTAAGGGCTTGCAGACCAAGCCCTACGAGGAGAGACTAGAGAAACTGGACCTTTTCAGCCTCCGCAAGAGAAGGTTGAGAGGCGACTTTGTGGCTGCCTATAAGTTCATCACGGGGGCACAGAAGGGAATTGGTGAGGTTTTATTCACCAAGGCACCCCCGGGGGTTACAAGAAATAATGGCCACAAGCTAGCAGAGAGCAGATTTAGGTTGGACATTAAGAAGAACTTCTTCACAGTTAGAGTGACCAAGGTCTGGAACGGGCTCCCAAGCGAGGTGGTGCTCTCCCCTACCCTGGGGGTCTTCAAGAGGAGGTTGGATATGCATCTAGCTGGGGTCATCTAGCCCCAGCCCTCTTTCCTGCCTATGCAGGGGGTCGGACTCAATGATCTATTGAGGTCCCTTCCGACCCTAGCATCTATGAATCTATGAATCTATGAATTACACATAAACCGGTTTAAGTGATCAGAAACTGGTTGAAACCTGGAACAGAACAGATGTTCAGTGCACATAAACCTGTTTGAAAATGGCTGAAACCAGTTTGAGATTAGCCTGGTTGAGTGTAGTGTCAGACTTAACTGATTTGGGTCAAACTGGTTCATGCAATGTCTATCCCAGACCCCTTGCTTGTTTAAGGTAATTCAGATTCCCCAGCATCCAGCATGCTCTCTGGGCTGGGCGGGCCTCTCTGCTCCACAGAAGGGTTGGCCCCTCCCCTCTGCTCCCTGGCTGCAGCTCCCCTCTTCCCCTTCACCTCTCCCTGCTAAGCAGGAATTTCCCCTTCCCCAAAGCCTTCTGGACAGGTGTCTGTGTAGCTAGCAGACCACATACTGGCTACAGTCCCTGCTAAATCAACAGGCAGAATCAACAGGCAGCTGGTAATGTCCCTCTGCTGTTTTCTTAGAGGGGTGATGAACACTGTTATCAATTCCTTGCTGGGCTAAGCAGAGTGTCCTGGGCCTGGCCATGCCCCCCTCAGCTCAGTATTGTGAAAGGGAAGGGAGGGCTGCTCTAGTGCCCTTTGGATTCTATCCTGAGCCACTGCGGGCATGTGTTGGAATTTCTGGGATGTCTGTACAGTTACAAAGTGATTTAGCCTAGCCAGCTTAGACTAACTTGAAAAGACTGAATCAATTCAGGTTTAGGCTTTTTTAATGTCTGTCCCTAGCCTTTGTGTGTTGCTTGGCATTTAGATACCCACTCCTCCCCCACTCACCTGTTTGATCTGCTGTGCCTTGTCTCTGTATCCATTTTCCTGGCCTGCCTCAGTACACCCCAGGAAACTGAGAACACTTTTCAGACAATACCTTTGGAATTGAATTCAGAATCAAACAGCTGATGAAACAGTAAATTGTCTTGTGCCAAAGTTTGCATGGGAAGTGGAAGTTACAGGCAATTCCTTGCAAGGCTGCTACTGAAGAAACATACTGGATGAACTTTCCCTCACCAGTGAATTGACTTCTGGATGTTATGAAAGATGGTGGGGCTCAAGTTGCTATACTCAGTTACAGTAAATGGCACATATTAAATTTTGGTTACATAGAAGTACACTAAGCAGTAGGGCTCTGTGAAATTTTGCCAGCAGTTTCGTTTTGACGTTGTTTTGACTCTTTTGAGCTTGAAACAGCAAATTTTAAATGAAACAGAGAGCTTCAAAACAGCCTCGAAAGGAAACAATGCAAGTTGAAGCGTTTTGAAATTTTCTAAACATTTCAAGTTTCAAAGCTCAAGCTGGGCTTACATGCAGGGAAACAGAAACTGAAGTAAGGAGAGGGAGGGGGAAAAGGGGGTAAGGGGGGGAAGGAGTGCTTTCATTATTGACTGCGTAGCTGGCCAGTGACTGTTATTCTTTCCTGAGGTCTCTTCCAATCCCAGTGCTCTGGGGGAGGAATGGAAAAACTGCATAAAAGGCAGCATTGTTTGAACTGCCCTGTTTTCTGCCTTGGCATCAGTTGAGTGAGGGCACACCTTAACACACACACAGTCACCCACCCCTGTCATGAGTTTTGCCTGTCAGCAGCCACAGGTGCAAGGCCCCAGAACCCAGACTCCCCCTGCACCTATCTCCTTGACAGCTGGCAGGCTTCGAGGCCTCAGCAGGGGCTAGCAGGCCTGCAGTTTTCACCCCGCTGTGCCTTAACACACACACATTGTCACCCATGTCACGAGTTTTGCTTGTCCGCAGCTTGAGGTGCAGTTTCCCCCAAACCCCTGCACCTATCTCCTTGAAATGTAGCAGGCTTCGTTGCCTCAGCAGGGGCTAGCAAGCCTGCAGTTTTGACCCCGCTGTAGCTTAACACATGCACGTGACATCAGTCTTTTGCTTTCAAGACTTTGAGGTGCAGTTTCCCTGAAATCCCTGCACATATCTCCTTGAAACTTCACGGGGTTTTATGCCCTCAGATGGGACTACCATTACTGTAAGTTTCATCCAAATCAGGCCAGAAATGACAAAGTTATGGGCTGTTTCAAGCTTCCCCATTATAGCCTATGGGCGAAACAGCATCAAAACAGCGAAAATGTGAAACAAAATAGAACAGCAATTTTGAATCGAAACGAAATTCGAAACAAAATGCTGTTCCGTCAAAATGCACGTTGAAACAGAACAGTGCCATTTCGCACAGCTCTACTAAGCAGATATTTTCTATTCTCAGACCTGATTAAGTAGGTTGTTATCTACAAAAGCTCATGCCTCTCTAAACCACTTGGTCTCTAATGTGCTACCCTGGTGTACTTTCTTCCAGAGTGTCATTTCAGTCTTACAGCCATGTAACCTCTTGGAAAAAGCGAGACGATCCCGATGCGAGGAAAAAGAGGGAAAGGGGCCAGGAGACTTCCTTGGCTGACCAGAGAAATCCAGCCTAAGGGCCAAAAGGGGAGCACTTAAAAAGTGGAAACAGGGAGAGATCACCAAAGACGAATATACCTCCTCTGCTCGTGCTTGTAGGGAGGCAGTTAGACGGGCCAAAGCTACCATGGAGCTGAGGATGGCATCCCAAGTAAAGGACAACAAGAAATTGTTTTTTAGATATATAGGGAGTAAAAGGAAGGCCCAGGGAGGAATAGGACCCCTGCTAAATGGGCAGAAGCAATTGCTGACGGACAGGGGGGACAAGGTTGAACTCCTCAATGAGTTCTTTGCCTCAGTGTTCCTAAGAAAGGGGCACGACAAGTCTCTCACTGGGATTGTAGAGAGGCAGCAGCAAGGCGCCAGACTTCCATGCGTAGACCCTGAGATGGTGCAGAGTCACTTGGAAGAACTGGATGCCTTTAAGTCGGCAGGCCCGGATGAGCTCCATCCGATCGGCAGGCCCGGATGAGCCCCATCCGAGGGTGCTGAAGGCACTGGCCGACATCATTGCAGAGCCACTGGCGGGAATATTTGAACGCTCATGGCGCACGGGCCAAGTCCCGGAGGACTGGAAAAGGGCCAGTGTGGTCCCCATCTTCAAGAAGGGGAGGAAGGAGGACCCGAGCAACTATAGGCCAGTCAGTCTCACCTCCATCCTTGGCAAAGTCTTTGAAAAAAT
>NW_005842751.1:360342-361195 GCF_000455745.1 Alligator sinensis | reverse complement strand
GGGGTTACAAGAAATAATGGCCACAAGCTAGCAGAGAGCAGATTTAGACTGGACATTAGGAAGAACTTCTTCACAGTTAGAGTGGCCAAGGTCTGGAATGGGCTCCCAAGGGAGGTGGTGCTCTCCTCTACCCTGGGGGTCTTCAAGAGGAGGTTAGATAGGCATCTAGCTGGGGTCATCTAAACCCAGCACTCTTTCCTACCTATGCAGGGGGTTGGACTTGATGATCTATTGAGGTCCCTTCCGGACATAACATCTATGAATCTATGAAATCAGTGGCCCTACACCAGCAGAAATGTGGAGAAACTCTGTGAGTAATTAAGTACTTTTTTCTTCAATTTAACTGAAGTCCAACTGTTTGAACAGCACAGATGTAACAAACAAATTATTTAAATCAGGCTGCAACCAATTAAACTTCATTGGAAGTGGGAGTTGTGCTTTCTCAGCTGTTAAAAAGACCACTGTGTTACAATTCCCAGAAACAGGTTCTTTTAAAAAAACATTAGAGGTTATCAGTGCTAAAGCTTTCCTTTATTCTGTCACATCTAAGTGCATTAAAGATTACACAGATGCACTGCTCAGAGGAGCTCTCTTTATTTAATTAGTTTCCCAAGAAAGAAGATAAGGACATAACCAAGTAGTTCGAGGGCTTAAAAAAACCCAGAACACGACTGTCATTTGCTCCTGCTCATCTTCTGCCTGGTTGGAAAAAATGCAGGAGTTGAATAGCAGTAGGTGTGTTTATCAGCTGAAGAGTGTGATTGAGACTGAGGGTAGAAAAAGCTTCAAGGAAAGTCATAAAAAAGAAAAGACAAATTTTGTGAGAGACAGGTTCTGAAGGGTTTTATTTTTT
>NW_005842751.1:349744-360332 GCF_000455745.1 Alligator sinensis | reverse complement strand
CAGGATACAAAGCCTTCACAGTATACTTTGATCATCATACTTGTGACTACATTATTTTCATGGAGTCAGAGACTCTCTTTCATGTTTAGAAGTGAAGAAGCTATGCTTTTGAAAATCCTGTCAAGAATTATGCTATGTGAGTTAAATCCCAGCGTTCTTAAGGAAGTGGATTTATTTATGTAATTTGTATTTTATTCCATGAACTCATAAATGGCTGGGCTTGTTGAGCAGAATCTAGCAGCAGATCCCATAGGGTGAGCTGAAAGCAAGTATTCACAGCCTGGGAGTTGACCAGGCATCCCTTCTGTCATCATTTATGTTAGTGTAAAACTCGATCATTTTAAAGAAGTTTGCCACCTGTCTTCATTCTCCCTTTCTGGTACCTCACACAGATTTTTACAGTTGTAACCCGGGTGCACCCAAGTAATGTGTGAGAGGGATCTGCAATATGCAGGCCAGATCCCTCTGCTCCCTATAGAGTCAGATCAGGACAAGAGATGCTTATCTATATTCAGATTTATTAATATATACAAAAATCAAGAGAATTGATATTAATAAACATATATGTACAAATATACAATTATCATAATACTATGCCCTACAGATAAAGGCTGAAAGATTACAGCCCTTCAGGTAGCCCCAAGCAATGTGTTGATAATCATTTAATTTAAAATAGACAAATAACAGGTAGGTACAGGTGACCACATATAAATACAATTAAACAAGAGTCAAAACACAAATATATGCAGGTAAGAGTACAGGTAATAATATATAAACATCCGGGAAGGGGTCCCAGCAAAGTCCCTTTGCAAGTTTATATTTAATACTTTATTGAACTATCAAATACATAGATAAAAATGTTTCCCACATTTAAGTCGATCTGTCACAAAATATAACATACTTCAAAACAGGTCAACCTCAATTCTATAATTACCCCACAGCCCAGACAGACCATGGGGCATAGGCTGTGCTCTGGCCTGCAGGGGGAGGAGAAACCCTCTGTGCTCCCCAGGACTGTGGCGGGCCCCAGGGACATCTCCCTAAGGTAATTCCAGATCCTGGGAGCTTCCTTCAGCTCAAGATTCCCTGAGGATAACTGTTTCACAGCTGGGGTAGCTCCCGTCCCCTGTGGGAATCCCTTCCCCAACAACTCATGACTCAGTGGGCATGAATGGGTAGTCCTCGTCCCCTCAACTGAGGCACTCCTCACATGCGGGACCTCCCAGGCCACAGGCTCTCTTTGGGCTGATACTCCCAGGTGGCCCCATGCACCATTGTGTGCACCAAGGACTCTGCTTTCTGCTCACAGCTGGGGGCTTGGGCTGTGTTCTGCGGCTCTGAGGCCTGGGTCCCCACCTGGGACCAGCCGTGCAATGAGTGTGCACGGGAGTCCTAGCTACATGCTAAGAAAGGGTGGACACAAGCCACCTTGAGTGGCTCCCAGGGTTGGGGTCCTGCCAGACTGTGCCGTGCCACGCCATGCCATGCCATGCCATGTCATGCTGCTGGCTCTGGATTTCCAGCCTCACACCAGGGGGTTGCAGACCCGAGCTGCCTCATGCAGCTCCCAGGGTCTGGGCTCCATGCACTACTGCATGCACCGGGGTCCCTGGCCTCACACCAGGGGTTCCAGACCTGAGCCGCCTCGAACTGCTCCCAGGGTCTGGGCTCTGTGCACCGAGCCATGCACTGACACCGCATTCCCCACGGTGGAGCTGGGAATGCAGCTGCTTACTGCTCCCACTTGCAAAGAGGCATCTTCAGGGACTTCACGTCGCTGGTTCCACCCACTGGCCAGCTCACACCGGCTCTTCTTTGCCCGTCCTCTTCTCTGTCCCTTGATGTGTCTGCTGTATGCGGAACACGCTGTCCTTTTATTCGCTCTGGAGGCTCTGCCCCTGGAGTGCTATCGGACCTGCAAAGTGCAAGCTATAATCAGGTCCAGGGCTCTTCACCCCTGCCCACCCCACCCCAACAGGGGCAGGGCAAGCCCCTTCCCAGCAGTTACCTGATTGGTGGATGGGCTCCACCAATCACAACAAAGATTCTCCAAGCCCTGCGTGCCAGGCTGTATTGGTAAGTCCACCACACAGTCACCGTAGCATTGTCAATCCAGGTATTCCAGGAGTGGAATATTGTGATTTTGCAATTGTGCAGTTATCTAGTGAGGTGAATCTCAACCAGGGTGTCTTGAGATCCTTTCAGGGGTGTTGCTAAGTACCATGCAATGTCAGCATTATTAGGTGTGCAGACATGATTCAAGATAAACCCACTAGAAATACATAGTGCTAAGAGCATCTTGACCTGTTTTGGTCTTTCTGAGTGTGTTCCTATGAGTGGGGATCTGCGTTTCCCTGGAGACAGTTAATTGTTCCCAGGGAATGCCCCTGCATGTGTGCTCTGGTGCACAGCAAATAGCCTTGGCGGGGAGGAGGGGGCAGGAGAGGCTGGCCCCAGCAGCCTTGTCTGGGGTCCTGGAAACCTCCTGGGTCTGCAGCAGCAGTGATCCTGGCATGCGGCATCTAGCCGGCAGCCAAAGCATGGCTCTGGATGGACAGGCTCCAGTTCTGGGTGGCACATGCTGCTGCTATGTGTACCACTCCACTTTTTTTTGGCACAGGTATTTTTGAAGCCAGGATCTCCCGGTGTCAGAAAACCCACTGCACTTTAAATTAGCTGCGTGGTGAACACGGGCCTGTAAGGCATGTGCAGTTTGTGGCACCACAGATGGGTTTGTGGTGCTACAAACTGCATGCATGCTCATCTGGACGCACCCTCTGAGTTTTTTGCAGGAGAAGAACTGGTCTATTATTTTTCTGTAGTAAAAAATTAAGTGAAAACTATGAGCTGACACTTTCTGAGGGCTGCCTTGAGTCTATCAAGGTTGAGAACCACTGATCTAGTGAGTTAAGCACTTGATGTTATAGAATGTGATTGCTTTGACTGCTTTTTGGGGATTATGAGATAGAGTGTTGTTGTGTCATAATGTGACATTTCCAGACTGAACATATTTTTCAAAGAGATCATCACAGCTTTGCCAGAGCCCGCAGTTTGCTTATTTTAGAATGGTGGGGGCCAACCATTCTGTCAGACTGTGGGAAAAACTTACCTCCGTCCGACGGGAGAGGAGCCGGTGGGACACTGCACTGGAAACAGAGCACAGTGAAAGTGAAACTATGGAGTTCCTGTCCACTGTGGCAAAGAAAGAGGGGAAAAAAAAAAGCGCGGAGTCAGAAGGAGCCAGGATCAGCTCCCACGTCGTCATGGTCACACTTCATAGGAGCATGCCAGGGCCAATTCACTAGCCAGAACCCCACAGCTGGGATAAAAGGCCCGGCAGGGAATCAGCGGGGAGGACCGGAAGCAAGGTCCTCAACTGGCCCAGAGGGCTGAGACACTGAAGGCAGTCCCAGCTCAGGGATGTGGTGGCTACCCCAGGAGGGGGTCTCTTCAAAGCATCAGAGCCAAAGACGGCTTGACAGCTTATCAGAGGATACTCTGTAGACATCGGAGATCTTTAGCACAAATTGGATATCAACAGAACCAAATAGAGAAGTGACCAACAGACAAACAACTTATGGCAGGTACAAAGCTTGAGTGAAGAGCAGGATGCTGGAGAATACAACAGGCTGGGACCAACAAGACCCATAAATAAGGCAAGGTAAGGCATAGAATAACTCGGTCAAATCAACGTCCCGATCCTACCAGAGTAAAATCAGAAGGGGCCAAGACACCAAATGGGTGAGTGATACTAACCCTGGTGTCCCAGACAACACTGTGGTGGGCCTTAGGCAGGGTGTAGGGGAGGTAGAGCCCTGAGCAGGAAGGACAACCGGAACGCCTGGAGGAAGGTACCCAGGGGGATGGGATAGACCATCTTCCTCCCATCAAAAGTAATTTTCCAGCAAAGACGTGGCAGAAGAGACCCCCTGGGGGTGCGAACCGAGGTCTATTCCATTACCAAGCCTGTTTGTTCCTTAAAGCGATGGTGAAGCCAGAAAAAAACACACAGGCTCAGCGCACAGGTGAAAGGCACAGGAAATTACACAGACATGACACAATTTAGCCTGGCACCCTCCCTGAGTCCCACTCTGATCCCTTTACTCTCCCCAGTTGGCTGCTCTACTTTCCATTCCCTACTTTGTGCTTCCTGCCCAGGCTGTTGTTTCTCTGCTTTTTGCCTCCTACCATGTTCCCTGTGTAATCTTCTCTGTTTTCTGCCCTATTTTCTGCTGTGCTGCATGTCCCCTCCCTGACCTGCCATGTGCTACAGAGGCTGCCCATGGCACTTGTGCTGCAGGTTGTATGAGGGTGTTCTAGGACAGCAGTTTTTAACCTTTTCATTTGCGGACCCCTCTGGAAATTTTGAATGGAGGTGAAGACTCCTTTGAATTGTTGGCATGGGTATTCACATACTTTTGATTGATCATAGTCATCTTTTGCAGATCCCTTAGACATAGTCTGCAGACCCCCAGGTGTCCATGGACCACAGATTGAAAACTGCTGTTCTAGGATATTGATTAGCAAATGGGAGCTCAATTACAATGGATAGGCAACAGAAAAGGCATGCTCAACTGAGAGGATGAACTGCAGAATTAAAGAGTTCTTTCACTAAGTTCAGCAATGACAAAAATGTAAAGAAACATGACAGCAAAGCCCCACTAAGGGTAAAATTATGCATGAATTTCAAGAATGCTGGAAACATATGGCTCAAAGCATGCCAATGCAGCTCAGCTCCTTCACACCGCAGCTGAGGAAATTAACCTAGTTGGGGTTTTTTTGTTTGTTTTTGTGTCTTCCCCAGTGCTGAAGGCTAGAGAACTTAAATACACTGTTTAAAAGGCCATTGTGCCATTTGAACTTCAGTGTGTATCCTTCAGACAGGAAGATAAATCTCATTGGGCACATCTACAGGTGTGATTAATGCACACAAATAAAATCAGGTGCTTATCACTCTGGAGTTTTTTGCTGTAGGATATGCTGTTTGAATATGCACCTGAGAGCAAAAAACTCTGGAGCATATGGCTCTGGAGTTTATTTGTTCATTGCACATGGATCCCGATCAGAGCAGCCCAGGCTGCCAGGGGACCCAGAGGGATCAGCCTGCCAGCCCAGGGCTGCTTTGACTGGGCTCCACATGCTGTGGAGCAGCTAGCTGGGGCATGAGGTTACTGCACCACAGGGCCTGCCACATGCTAAAGCACCCTGTGCCCCAGGCTGCATCTTCATGTGTGCTGCTGCACATAAAAAAACTCTATAGCAGAATAGTATTTGCATTTACAAGTACTATCCTGCTGCAAAGTTTATTAGTTTGGTGCATGCTAATAGGGGTGCACGTATAGACACCAAAAGGTATCATTTTGGAACCAAGAGTTCTAGTTTTTTGTATGTCTTTTTGTCTCAGACCAACACGGCTACCAAGTACACCCCTGAAACATGGAAGATGCCGAATTTTAGCCGATTTTGGATTTTAAACTTCATTGCAGAACAACAAGGAAGTTTTTTTTGCCTCCCTGCCTGCCATCTGACACCTCCAGGGAAGGAATTTTACCTGATCAACACATCAAAGAGCTACTCAACACAGCTCCCGAAGACACTCATGGACCCAGAGGGACAGACTTCCATCTTCAGCTCCCTCTGTGCAAAAATGAAGTTTATTTCCTACCTATGGGGACTTTTTACCATCTTGTACCATCTACACTTTTCCCAGAGCCTGATGAAGGGACTTTGATCATGAAAGGTTGCAGAAAAGGACAGTTTTCTTGCCATTTTCCAGTTGGTCTAATAAAAGGTATCATTTTGGAACCACGAGTTCTAGTTTTTTGTACGTATAGACACCGAGACATTTACTGCACAGTTAAATAGTAGATACACCCCTTCAGTGAAAGAATACTGCATATACTTTTTAATAGGATATTTATTAAGCTTAAATATAATTCTTCATTTGAGATTGCTCTATATTTGGGTCTTGATTTCTTGTCCACACAGCACACTTGCGGGAATACCAATTACTATACTTTCTTTCATTTTGTTATATGATCATGTAAAGAAAAATCTATTGTAATTATGTGTATGTGCAGAAGCAGAAAAATCGTAGAATCATAGGACATCTGTACATGTTCTTGCACTGCAGCACCAGGCACCTTTTGCCCAGCACTTTGGTGCATGCATTTGTATAAATGGCAAAGTGCATGTCAGCACTGAGAAAATGGGGGTGGCACGTTTTTAACTAAATCACATCAAAGGTGTTTTAGTCCAAAGTACACTGCCACCATTTTCTCAGCACTGACACTCATGTCACTATTTATACAATTGCATGTGATGCAGTGCTGGGTGCATCAGCTTGGGTGTGGAGCAGACTCAATTAATTCACAAGCATATGTGTATAAATGCCCATAGAGAATATGGGTTGGAAGCAACCTCAGGAGATCATCTAGTTCAACCCTCTGCTCAGAGCAGGACCACCCCCAATTACATCATCCCAGCCAAGGGCTTGTCTAGCCAGGTCTTAAAAACCCCAAAGATGGAGATTCCACCACCTCTTTGGGTAACCTGTTCCAGTGCTAGTAGTATATAGGCTCACCGCCCTTCAATGCAAATGTGACACGTGGGCAGGACTGGAAGTCCCACCCCCTAGCCCCGCCCCTTTCCCTTATATGGCAGGTGATGTCACCAGCCATGCCCCCAACCCCAGTCACATGATGTGTGACATCACCAGCTCCACTCCCACCCGTCATGTGGTGTGTGACATCAGCAACTCCGCCCTCAACCCCAGTCATGTGGTGTGTGACACCAACACCACATGGTTCATGACATCAGAAGGATAGCCCATGCAGACCCCCAAAGCCCAACCCGTCATGCTGCAAGAACCACCCTAGATCACATGGTACAGTTATGACCTATGAGGTCCCAGACTGCTCTAGCCCCCAGAGCACAGGCGTGGCCTATGGGATGGCAGTGGGTTGGAGTGACCCCTTTAACAACCCTCCCCACCAGCCCCAACCAATTGATAGCAGTTTCAGAGGCCTCAGACCTCCCCAAGAATGACGCTGAACCAATTGGAGTGAGTAGAGGGGGTGGGATTTAGGCTGCAAGCCACCAGGTCTATCTGCTTTCCCAAACGACCCATCTGTTTGTCTGAGACTGTGCTCAGACATGGGGGGCAGACATGGAGGAGATTCAGGAGTGTGAGATGGATGCCAAGTCTACCAAAACAAGGCCAGAGACCGTGACAGAACTCAAGCAGTCCGTATCAGAACTGCCTGTGGAGAGCATGGACCACTCTTGTCTCAAGGGACTCTGCTGAGGTAACTAATTTAGATGATTTTTGTGGGGGTGATTTTCTTGTAACTGCCTGGGCCTGTGTTAATAACAATGTTTTTGCAGGTAGATGACACCTTCATAGAGCGCTTTCAAAACATGCACATTGTCACCCCGCCGAAAGTAAAGGTCTTTTGCGTGAATTCTTTTTGTTCGTGTCCAAAAGAGAGCAGTTCAAGACCAAAGACTGATGCAACATTTTTGTCCAAAGACAATTACCGTTAACCCCACCTTTGAGCCTGTGGAGATTGCTGAGCAGGACTACGAGCCCATGGAGGTCACAGAGCAGGGTATGAGCCCATGGAGGTCACTGAGCAGGGCTGTACTTGGGGGTTATTTTCAAATAAAAATGTATCCTATCCCCCTGTTCAGAAGAAGGTTTCTTGCGTGACCTAGTTTTGAACAACCGTTCAAGACGAGGCTGAAGACTTCATTAATGTTGTATTTCTTACCTGCTTAATAAACTTTGTTTTACCATGGTTTGAATTTGTCCTCAAGCGTTTGAATGCACCACACGGGTGTTAGCGTGGGGTGGGTGTGGGGCAGAGGTTAACAGACATGTCTACACAGGAGGCTATGTTAAAGCATGTTTATTACTTTCCTGGTAAAGCTGGCAGTTTTGGTGGGGTGACCATGCTTTATGAAGCTGCCAAAAGGCAGAATAAAGACAGTGGAGTTTTTGGTTCCTTTGCTACGCTTCACCCCTGTCCATGGGATCAACAAGTTTGTCACCATCACATACGACAACCTGCATTATGTCCCCATTAGTCAGCACCACATCAACACAATCAGCATTGAAATAAAGATGGATCAGAACAAACACTTCTCATTTTGCTTTGGTAAGGTGATCGTTAAGCTTCACCTACGCCCCCGGAAGACTTTGAGATTTTAAAATAAGTAAAAGTATGATGGTGATGGTAAAAAACTATGGGGACCCTAACTTGTACAGAAATTATTATAAAGCCCAGGCCAGGTATGGTCTTCCCGGATATCAGGGGGTGCCCGTAATGTACGGGACTGGTGTGGGAGGCATATTTTGCAGCCTCTTTAGAAAATCTGTTCCACTTTTGAGAAGGGGTCTGGAGATTATTAAGCCCCATGCTAAAAATGCGGTGCAAAACATAGCCAAAGATGTGATTGGTCATGTCTCCCAAGCTGTCCTGGATAAGGTGGTCAAGCCGGCAAAGCAGGAGGGGTCCGGCCTCGTGTATATTCAAAGAAAAAGCCATAAAAGAAAGAGAGATGCACCAGACTCCAGACATGCTGGACCTCTTCAACCCCTTAAAAAGAAGAGGGTAAGTCGACGGGGCCGCCACACATGAAAAACCAAGAAGCAGCCTGGGAGAAAGAAGGGGCGCTGTCCTGGAGGAAACAGAAATATATTTTAACTGCCATGGCCCTTGTTCACTGCAGGGCTGAAGAATGTGCCAAATCTGAACTGGATGTGTTTCAAATAGCCCCTACACAAACCTGCATTGAGAAAAACCTATATGTTGAGATCCCCCTGCTCTCAACTATTACCGAGTCCAGCCCCATTGACTTTTTCATAGCTGGGAATGGTGAAGATTACATGGATTTGAATAACACGCTGCTGTACCTTTGCTGCAAGATTGTAAAAGGTGATGGAACTGATCTTGATGCTGGGGTCTGGTGAATTACCCACTAGCCTCTGTCTTCAGTCAGCTGGATGTCACTCTGGGAGATTATTTCATAAGCCAAAGCAACAACTGTTACCCTTACCGAGCCTTCATTGAATCGGTTCTCAACTACAGCGATGACACCCTTGCCACACAATTTTCTGCCGGCCTGTTTTACAAAGATACTCCCAGGCATCATGAAACGGTTGCGCGGGATGGCAATAATCATGGGTTTCAGAGACGGGCAAACCTGACAGACCAGAGCAAAAAGATAGAGCTGCTTGGTCATCTCCATAGCAATTTATTTTTTCAAGAAAAACGGTTGCTGAATGGCATGGATGTGAAAATTAAACTGACACACAGCAAAGATACCTTCTGCTTGATAGGTGCTGCAGCAACTGGCCCCTGTAAACTAAAAATCACATCTGCCTCACTTTTTGTGAAAAAAATGAAGGTAGGCCTGGGCGCTCGACTGGGCCACATGGAGGCCTTGCTTATGGCCAACGCTAGTTTAAGCATCCCTGCCAGCAGCCAAGTCAGCAACCAGGAGAATCTGTTTCTGGGGCAACTGCCCAAACTCAACATCATCGGGTTCGTGGATAATGATGCCTTTAGCAGGAATTATAGTAAGAAGCCCTTTAACCTTAAACATTACAATATTAATTTTGTGGACCTCTATATTGATGGAGAACAAACTCCGACAAAGCCCCTACAACCAGATTTTGAGAACGGTAACTGCATGAGAGAATACACGCAGCTGGTACAGACAGCCGGTAAACATACGAAAGACTGGGCCCTGATAATCAACCGTGAGGAGTTTGCTCTGGGGTACACCTTATTTGCCTTTGACCTGTCTCCTGACCAAGAGTGTGTTGATCATTATTCGCTGATTAAAAACAGGAACCTGAGAGCAGAAATATGCTTTGCTGTGGCCCACCAAGGTTAACATGATTGTGTATGGGGTCTTTGACCATGTCATAGAAATAAATCAGAGGAGAAATGTCCTGTTTGACTACATGTGAAAATGGACACCGAACAGCTCACCAGGGTTTTATCCTCAGACCCCTATGCCAAAGAAACTTTCTCAGATGTTTTCCCCTGCGACTGGCTTTCTTAGACTTGACTGTCTCAAAGGCCCCTGAGCTTGGTGGTCAACACGCACCTGCATAATCAACCTGAAGAACACTGGTTGGCTGTTTACCTGGAGGATCGGAACCACAGAGAATGTTTCAACTCGTATGGTCACCCCCCAAACAGCACTCTCTTTCCTCAAAGCATTATGTTGTTTTTAAACAAGAACACTACCGACACTGCTTTTCAGACGAAACTGTTACAAGACCCCCAATCTGTCATCTGCAGATACCATTGTGTATTTTTCCTACACCATCATAGCAAGAGGCTATCGTCTGAAAACATTTTAAAATTGTATTATTCTGACGAGTTAGCACAAAACGATAGTGTGGTGATGCATTTTGTAAAAAGTAAATTTAAAAATTTCCGTGTGGCCGGGCCTGCTCAAAACATGTTTCAACATTCCCAGACATGTATTTCTTGCTATGACTTTCACGAACGCTTTGTCTAAATAAAACACTCAGCTGATGCTGTGTAAATAAAGCTGTTGTTGTTTAAAT
>NW_005842751.1:342571-349455 GCF_000455745.1 Alligator sinensis | reverse complement strand
TTCTCCGGACCAAGTCGAGCATGTTAGAACCCTTGACGAGCATCCCTTTGTAGACAAAACTCCCTTGATCATCCCAAGAAGAAATATCCTTGTGCTGGCTCAGCTTAGTGAGCAACACTTTAGCATTTTTTCTGTACTGGGCATGCACGTTATCCAATACTTCCTGAACGATGGTGTCGGGGTTCATGGGGGTTTCTAGGGGGTTTCCGGCTTCTAGGGGGGTCTGTTCTGGCAGAAACAAGGTTAATTTCCCTCTGTCCAGATCACCCTGATTTTCATAGGTCAGGTATATCTGAAGCATGGCGGCATACAGTTTAACCTTATCATATTCTGCTAAACCTGGCCTTTGGAGAATATCCCTCATTTCAGCATCCAATAAGTGTGTGCCTCAGTTCTGATATTTTCCTGAGGCAGTTAGGGAGCCCTTAATTGTTCCAGTTCATGTTTGGGCACCAGGTACATTTTTTCTGCGTACTCCATCACTGGCTAGCCAAAAGCCCCATAATCAGAGAGAGAGCAAAGCTTAACAGAGGGCTGATAAATCCCCCAGACTGTTTCACCAGCTGTTTCTTTTTTTTAAGAGACAATCTTTTGTTACTTAGGTTTTTTATGATCCCGCATTTGTTTTTCAGCACACAAATTTGATGCAGTGTCAAAGGGATGTTTCCTTTCAAGGTGTTCAGAGCAATTTCTGAAATGGCCACTACTAAATCGTCAGAGGCCGAGCAGAGTATAGCTTTTCTCTGCTGTGGGGAGGATTGAAGAAGCAGTTTTACAAGAGCCAAAATGTCCCCCTTCCCCCGTCTCGAGAGCTAAGAAGAGGCTGCTGCTACATCATTTCTTTTTATTCCCACCTGCTGTTTTTTCAAAAGTGTAAGCAGCCGGTTGGTTGGGAGGAAAAAGCCCAGTTCTTAATCTAAAAGCGTCTGGGGTAGAAGCATTTAAATCAACCACCAGATACCCGTAAGGTGTTTTAGTGGCATCCTCAAAAGCTTCTAGAAAGAACTGGGCCTTACCCGGGTACATCTGCCGTGCCAGGGCTATCTGTAGCTTATCCCTGGGGTATTTAAACAGAACCATGTATTTTGTGTTA
Source organism: Alligator sinensis (assembly GCF_000455745.1). Taxonomy (NCBI): domain Eukaryota; kingdom Metazoa; phylum Chordata; order Crocodylia; family Alligatoridae; genus Alligator; species Alligator sinensis. Next base: position 348,362 of record NW_005842751.1, on the reverse strand, counting down.
AGGGTAATGGTGCAGCTCCTTTTCCCTTGACAGAAAACATTTTGAACTATACATAATGCTAAGATTCCAATGATGCACATACTTTTTCACTGTTGGCCACATTCAGGGTAATCCCTTCAACCCTCAAGCAAACCTTTCCCCTGGACAACTTGTACCCGTAGGTTTTCGGACCGGCCGACACAAACTCTGTGATGTGTTCATCTGGTGGGATTTCTCTGATGAGCTCCCTCACGGCTCACAAATATTACAGAATCTGCAGGTACAACTCTAAGCGTGCATAAGCGGTGGTGAAACAGGTTATAAAGATGCTTGTGTTATCCAAGAGCATGTAACACTCTTTGGCGTGCTTCCAAGACATGCAGGCTGCCTCATCATAAATAAAGTCACAGGATGAAATTTCATAGGTGGGAGAACAGAGGTAGCCAAAGAGTTCTTCAGGGTCTCTAACAATGCTGGTGTTGGGCAAGTTGGTTCTCTGACCAAATTTACCCCACAAAGAATTTAGAAACAATGTTGATATTTGGCGCTTTGCAGGTTTGGGTTTGATATGCCCTGGGCATAAGGTCATGCCTTCTTTTTGCAAAAAATTGGCCACATATCTCTCTTGTTTTTCTTGGTCGGTACACCAGGTGGGGGTAGCCCGAGGCTTCCTGCTTCTGACAGAGATGCATTTTTATGTACCATGAAAAAAGGTGCTAGACTTCTTGGCAAAATGCCAGACTTCATAGATTTGAGCTACTCTGTACCCCTTGGTGATAGCTTTATTCAATTCTGGTGTGCACCACGTGCCCAGGAGGGCCCTCTCTTCATCAGTGTGGTCACACTTTTGCTGTCTTGTTTCTGCGCAGAGGCGGCACAGTGTGAACATAAGTTTCCCATTCACCCTGGTGGGTAGCAAGGGGAAAAAAAGGTTTCGCGGTGGGTACAGTTTCACCCTGGCTATTCCAAAATAGCTCAACAGGGGTTGGAAATTGTCATAAATGATTTCAGGGTGTCCAGTTGGGTATTCCTTCATCTTGTTTATGAAGGGGTAAAGACTGGTAAAATCGTAATGGTGTACTTGTTCGCTGGGTTTAGTTTGGTAATATAGACAGATGGCATTAGTTCTCCCCCCAAAAAGAGCATCCCTGGGCACCAGTGCAGAAGGCAGTGGGGTTCTGTTTAAAAAATCTGCCAGCTCCCCATCCATTTCTAATAGAGCCCTCCACTCGTGCTTCCAAATGGTCTTAACGGTAAACCCCTCTCTCTTGAGATAATCGGTCTTGTGCAATGCCTGATAATTCAGAAACCCAAAGGTGGTCCCCATCAACGGGTTCTGGTTTTTCTCATTGTAGCAAGTGACACAACATTGAAAAAACCATTTTGTTAAATTCAAACGCCATAGGTTCCCCATCAATGTTGGCATAGCTGTCTAAAAAATAGGGACCTACCTGAAATTCCCCACCCTGTAAGGCATGTCGAATTTGAATATTTTCTTTCTCTGAAATGTACATTAGCCACTGGATAGATGGGGTTGAAAACCTCTTTTTCTGTCTGTGATAGTTGTCCTGGGGGAGAAGTGCTATGGTCTGCGGTTCCAAAAACATAAATCTGTACATGGTCATGCAGACAGAGGCCAGCGTGATGTATTAGAAAGGATCTATGCAGCGTTCTACATTTTGGAGTTCACCATCTACTTTCACTCGGTCCACCTGCTGTGTCATTTTCATAATCTCATCCCTGTAGAGGCAGCAGGCCTCTCTCAAGATTTTTACATCCTGCTGCCAATAATAGGCCAGCTCCTTTTGCATGTCAAAGGTAAAATTGTGGTTATTCTGATACCATTCTAAAAACTGTCCTCTCTTACTGGACATCATATTTTCAATGCTGTAGTACTCCATCTTTGGGAGAGTCCCCACATAATTTTGGTTTTCTGCCATGTTAAAAAAATGTGGGAAATAACCTTTGCATACATCAAACCCCATTGCCTGTGGAAGCCTGCTAAGTTTCATTGGCAAAAAGTTTAAAGAATCTATTAAATAGATGCCTAGCCTGGTCACTTCAATGCACATGAGTTTATCACCCTGAGTGATTAGTTTCACCTGCATTTTTTCCTTCAATAACTGGCTAACAATGAAGTAACCATCATAGCCTTTGGTGTTGTGAGCTATGAAGATGTAGTCCTTGAACTTTTTATTCATAAAGACCTGCATAAAATCAGACAGACACTCATTGCCCTTAAAGTCCCAAATGCTTTCTGGCTTTTTGGGCTTAGCTTTAAAAGCCTTTTGGGGGTTTTTGCCTGAGGCTTTCTGAGGTTTACTTTCCCCTGTCTCTAGCTCCATTGCAAAAATGTAGTTGGGCACATGCATCCCTGTCTCCTGCACACATTCAAAATCATAAAAAATGTACGCCTTGCCTTCTTCAGGCTCTTTAATCTGGTGCATAAAGCACCAGTGCTTGTTTACATCCGTGATTTTCCCATAACACTGCCGCCCTTTGCACTCTTGCTTTTTGTCCACGTAAGATTTACACTCATTGCACAGAGTTTTAGTCAGACATGCGATCCGCTTTTCAGAGGCCAGGGCCACGTTCCCTTCTAAGCACTCTTTGGGATGACAGAACAGCTTACAATTAGGGCACCTCTGTGTCCTCCCCACATTTTTAGCACAGTTTGGGCTCAGGCAAAGACGACATCAGAACCTGCACGTGTGGCTATGGCTTTACAATGTCTGACAAAGATTGCAATAATTTCTCATGCCAAACACCTTTTTCACATCCAAAATGTTGACGTTCACCATGCAGCAGAAGAAAACAGGTGTCGGGGTATCTGGGTGCGTCCTGTGATTTAAATAAACTCCACCCATTTTTTTCCTTATGCATCACTATGTGAATGTTAACCTGTTCAAGGTCTTCAAACAAAGGTACTTAATGAAGCATAACCTTTTGATATATAGACATGCCTAATTTCCTATGCAGTTCTTTGGCACCATCTAGCAGTTTGGCATCTCTGGCCCCTCTACATTTTGTAACAGCCAATAGACTGCCTGCAAAGCACAGGTTAGTATCATAGGTATTCAAGTCGATTAAATACTTCCTCTTTTTAGCAATGATCTGGGAATAGGAGATAGAGCTTATAACTCTATGGCTTCCACCGCCCTGGCCTCTCACAACGACCACAACCAGCTGAAATGTCGAATCAAGCAATATTTCTCTCTGGCTTTGTAACAGGTTACTGAACCACTCTAAAAACATCTCTGGGGTCATCTGGTTTAAATTAATAGATTGAGAGTATAAAAAGTTTGCCATGCTATCTGCCTGAATACATAACTGGGCATAGTCATTGCCCGTGAAGCTCTGGGGGAGTTCTGCTACAATTTCTTCTATCCCTGTGGTTATGGCTTTGTATGCCACGTGTAATGGCACATGCTCCAGATTCACAAAACGGAACTCCTCAGTGTACCTCATCCCCCCAAACCTGGCTACAGACCACCCTTGCCTTCTCACCCGCACCATACGTACGTCTGGTAAAACATCCTCTGCTGACTCAGGAGACCAGGGGGCAATTGAGGGATCCTCTAAACTGTCTTCTACACTAGATTCGTTATCCCAACTCTCTGACCTTTCAGGTCTTGGTGGTGGGGGAGGCCTGGGAGGCCAGGGAACATTTGAGGGGCCCTCTAAAGGGCTTCCTAAATCATAGTCACCATCTCCCCTCTCTGGCTCTGTGGGTCCAGTTGAAAGGTCAGGTCTGGTAGGCCAGGGTACATTTGGGAGACCCTCTAAAGGGCTTCCTGAATCATATTCTCCACCCCCTCTCTCTGGCTCCATGGGTCCTGGTGAAGGGTCAGGCCTGAGAGAAGGGGAAGCATTTGAGGGGCCTTCTAAAGTGCCATTACTAGGGGATCTCTTATTTTTTCCTCAACCGGTGTTTAGCCTTCCCCATGCTCCTCTTTAACCAGGCCCTTACTTTTCACTCCGCGAGCCACTTGCTGGTTCGCCGCACATTCTTACACCCACGTTTACCATGACTCCCCCTCTTATGATACAGACCACGAATACTGTCCAAGTTACACAGACTACCTCCTCTCTGAGTAAAATTTACCCTTTTTCTCTGGTAGTAATCATGACCTTTCAAACTGCACTCTTTCTGAGATATATACACCTGCCAGCACCACCCCAAACCCTGCTCTTTTTTCACAATAATCATGATCTTTCAAGACAAGGTTGTTACACCTACCCTGAAAACCCACCCTCTTTTTTTCAAAATAATCATGGTCTCTCAAAAAAGGAGAAAGACTCTCCTCTTTCTCTAAATTGTGTGAGCAATCAGTCCTGGGTTTCTTATTCATGGGGCCCAGATCATCTGTTTTGGGGGTGTGAATGTTTGTCTTTTTACATATGGTTTTCTCAGAGGCATGTGGCTTGTTTTACTCTGAGGAACCAGGCCCTTCTGTTCTGTCCCAATGGTCTTCTGATCCTCAGGTGTTATGATCTGCAGGCTGAGCATTTCTGGGTTTTTTTGCTTGTCTTTTTAGAGGTCTCCGCCCAGGCCCCCACTCTTCTTTGGGAGTGGTGTGTGTGATCACTTAGGAAATATAAAATTTACATTTCAACATTGAGAATTCACTTTCCTCACACACTACAAATTTAAAATTTGCTTAACCCCCTACCCTCTATATTCACAGGGGGCTCATACACACACCCACACACAACTTCTCCTCCCACAAGTGTAGCAAAACCCCCAGTTTGTTTTTTTTCCATTTTAAAATGTATTCCCTCCCCTTCCCCAACCATTTCTGACTTTTCTCTCCCTCTCTATTCCCTATAGATAAGTACAAGTGAGCTCAAACTTAGGATAAGCTAAGGATAAGACCCTGCAGAACCCTGGGTACTAATGATGCGGCCAGGAGAACCTCCGATCACCTGATGGCGGACTACAGTGCTCTGGGTGGCGTGCTGAAGGAGTTCGGTGCACAGGTGGTATTCTCTTCCATCCTACCAGTGAACGGACACGGAAGACGGCATGAGAACTGCATCCAAGAGACCAACTGGTGGCTTCAGCAGTGGTGTCTCAAGGCAAGCTTCGGCTTCCTGGACAATGACCCACACATTACGACGAGGGACATGCTCAGCTGGGATGGGCTTTACCTGTCCCCCAAAGGTAAGTGTGTGTTTTCTTCTAGGTTGGCGGATCTCCTCCGGCGGGCTTTAAACTAGGCTCGTCATGGGGAGGGGAAGATGAGGGCGGGGGAAGCTGTGGACCACCAAACCATGTGGCACCCACAAGGACAGCCCACCCTGAAGAAAGAGAGCATTGGGAACCTGAAAGCCATGGGGAGGCCAGCACTATGGCACAGGTAAGAAATGAGAAGGTAAGAAACAAAGGGCCCCTTGGGACTCGGAGCGGGGGGGCAGCAAAGACACCAGTCACAGGGCTCAAGTGCCTATATACTAATGCTAGGAGCATGGGGAACAAGCAGGATGAACTAGCGCTCCTGTTTGCACTAAACACCTATGACTTAGTGGGGCTAACGGAAACCTGGTGGGATTCATCCCACGACTGGGCAGTACATATTGAGGGCTATAGATTACACAGAAAGGACAGGGTGGGGAAAAAGTGGGGAGGGGTTGCGCTCTATGTCAATGAGCAATATACATCAAACCTCATCAAGATGGAATCCAAGGATGAGGAAGTAGAAGGATTGTGGGTTAGGCTACATGGGGGGCAAGGAGAAAGGGATTTGGTGGTAGGGGTCTGCTACAGACCCCCACATCAAGGGGAAGAAATAGATTCGGGGCTCCTGAGGCA
>NW_005842751.1:327471-338820 GCF_000455745.1 Alligator sinensis | reverse complement strand
TTTCCTGATCTCCTCTCAATTCCTACTGCCTTTTCCCTGTGACCTTCTGCTGTCTTTCTCTGCTTTCCCAATACTCCTGCTGCCTCTCAGTCTCTTCTGCCACATTTCCTGTAATTTTCTGTTGTCCCCCTGCTTCCCACGCTCCTACTGCCTTTTCCCCTGTGACTTTCTGCTGCATTTCTCTGCTTTCCTGCTGCCCCTCAGTCTCTCCTGCTGCTGTTTCTGTGATTTTCTGCTGTCCGTCTCTCTGTTTTCACGCTCCCCCCCTGCAGCTTCCCAGACTTCTCTAGCTGCCCCGGAGCCATCCTCTGGCTCCCCCACACCCAGAGCCCCTCTTTAACACCCACACTTCCCTTAGTCCCATTTTTCCCTCTCCCCATCTACCTTTTCAGCTTCCCCGTAGCTCTGGCTCCAGACCCAGCCTCTGTGCCGGCATGATTCCCTGTTCTGCAGGCTTTGGGCATTGTCTTTTAATCAATTAAGATCAATTAACCTAAAGTTACCCCGGAGTCTCAGTTCTTTGGCCCAGGCCCCTGTAGTCGACCGGTTCTAATCCCGGTCCTGGTAACTTTAACTCCTTACACTTCTACTTTCTTACCTTAAACCTTTCCCCAGGTATCCCAGTACACCAAGCACATACATACATAAACATCACAACACCCAACTTAGGAACTCACCTGTGTGTATATGTAGGTGGGTGGTATGTGTGTGAATTAGTGAATACACATATAAATATACATATATAGATATCATTGTGTGTGTGTGGTATATATGAATTAGTAATCCACATACGTGTATTGGATGTACAGGTGTTGATAACTGGTAACTGATTCTGTCTAAATTTGGTGTGTGGGTAGCGTGTATGGGCTTAAACTGGTGATAGGTGTGCATGAACGTAGACTAATTATTTTGCACGTGCGTGTATCTGAGCTGCTAGTGTGAGTGTGTATGCCTAGTAGGGGTGTATGCACCTAGTGAGTGTGTGTGTGCCTAATTGATTTTTATGTGTGCACGTGCAATTGTACACCACACCCTCCTGTCTAACAGCGCAATATTGAGATCCTGAGCATTGGCCTGACCCCTCAGGGCAACACAAGAAACACACAAAGTTTCAAAAGCTGATTTCAGAAAAATTACCTTTTACTACTGGATAAAAACATGACTGTATGCATTTTTTCTGCTTTTCTATTTTAGAAGAGGTTCTGTTTGAAAACAAACAGTTACAAACAGTTGTTATAACTTAGTGTGTTTATATTAACACAGCCACAAATAACCCACCATTTTAAAATAATTTTACCTTGCTGTGGTAAAATTGCATGAGGCTTCCCCACCTGATAAGCTCTCTGTAATATAAATGAAATGATAAAATAAGTAAGTCCTCTGTATTAAAAAATTAAATAATACAGTAAGGAAAATAGTGTATATATAAAGTAAAATGTAACTGTTTTAAAACAGAGTCAGGACTAAAAGATAACTCCACCCCTTTAGTCTTAAAATATGTAGAGATCTGGACACACAGGTCAGCTGTTTTGTGGCCTGGTTTATCTTTACAACATACCCCCGGTTCTTGGAAAATTCACAGCCCCTTCCATAGCATAAAAGCCCTGTAAGAATATATATTTTAATCTGTCTTTATTTCCATCAAAAACCTTTACAATATTTAGTGGTTTATTTTGTTAAACCTTCTCCTAAAAAGGGTTTTTTAATCATTTCTAGGGACCATAAGCCTTATTGGTTTTATCTTTACAAAAGGCCTTTTGGTAAAAGATAACTCCTTTAGTCTTAAAATATGAAGAGCTCTGAACACACTGGTCATCTTTTTTGTGGTCTGGTTTATCTTTATAACACACACACACCCCACCACCCCCATACCATACAAAAGCTGTAAGAATATATATTTTTAAATTCAGTCTTTATTTCTATCAAAAACTTTTATAATATTTACTAGTTTATTTTGTTACCCCTTCTCCTAAGAAGGGTTTTTTAATCATTTCTAGTGACCATTAAGTCTTATTGTTTTTATCTTTACAAAAAACCCAGATTTATGTGATTAGAGATCCAAGACACTAAAGCAAATGCTAATCTACATTAGATGTAGAAAACTGTTGATGTATTTTACAACCCCACACCCCCAGCCTCCCACCAAGATCAGCAAAAGATATAAACCCTCCCATTTTAAACTGTTTTTGCTAAACCCTTCTCTTAAGCAGAGTTTTATAATCTCTAGTACCAATTAAGCATTCAATATGGGGTATGAGCATTTTATCTTCCTCAGTGATCAAATCATGAAGGGCAGCATTAGGATCTTCTGCAGAATACACAGCATTGAGAAGATCTCTAACCTGAATTAAATGTTTCTCAGTAATTCTGAGAATGTTCCTAGCAAACCCAAAGGCTATAACAGCACTGAAAATGCTATCAACACATATTTCCTAGCAAAGTTCCTGAATTGTCTGATTTATGTCTTCATCTAACTAAGTAACACAATTGTGCACTTCTTGACCCCCTTGATCATATGTGCACCCCCAGCATCAGTCAAAAAGTCTCTTCCTCAAACAGTATTTCATTATGCCATAAAAGGAAATGCGCACAAGAGACTTCATGAAGATTTTATGTTCTTGACTTGAAACAGGACCTGATGATTCAATGCCTAATTGTCTTCTCAAATCTTCAGCCTCATCTGCTCTCTGTTCTCTGCAGAAGCATACGTTTCCTTCTGGTGTATTGGTGAGTAGGCTTTCTGGAGTCATTAAAAAGGCTTCAATTAACTGCAAAGGAATTCAAATAAAGAACTTAGTTAGCTGCTGTTTAATCAGTCCTTAGCTACTTCCAAACACACACATACTATGAAGTGAATCCACACCACTACTGTCAAAATCTAAGCACCCCCACAACCATGCTCCAAGTCTCTTACCAGTCTCTCCTCTGTGATGACCTCTACTTCACATGCAGGCTCTGGCACAAAGATGCCATCTCACAAATTTTCAACATCTGCTTCGGGGGCCTGGGCTTCCTCCATTTGCCTCTTCATTAGGTGTCCCTGAACAGGGTCAGGCGTCTCAAAGAGTCTTTGGGATAGGAGCCTGACCTCCTCCTCAAAACTATTTCTATGGTAACGGTTTCTATGAGGCCATCTTGGGGTTGTGGTGAGTGGGCCTACAGGCATTGTGAAAGAATCCATACCCACCCCTGCTGCCTTAGCATGGTCTCAAATAAACAGATGGGTCATTTGGGAAAGCACATAGACCTGGTGGGCTTGCAGCCTAAATCCCACCCCCTCTACTCACTCCAATTGGTTCAGCGTCATTCCTGGGAAGGTCCAAGGCCTCTGAAACCCCCACCAATTAGTCAGGGGTGGGGGGTGGGTTGTTAGAGAGGTCACACCACCCCACTGCCACCCCATAGGCCACACCTGTGTTCTAGGGGCTACAGCAATCTGGGACCTGATAGGTCATAACTGTACCATGTGATCTAGGGTGGTTCTTGCAGCATGAGGGGTTGGGCTTTGGGGGTCTGCATGAGCTGTTGTTCTGATGTCATGGACCACATGACTGGGGGTGGGGGCAGAGTTGCTGATGTCACATATCGCGTGACTGCGTGTAGGGGCGGAATTGCTGTCACACACAATGTGACTGGGGGTAGGGGGTGGAGTTGCTGATGTCACACACCACGTGACAGGGTGGGGGCAGAGTTGCTGATGTCACACACCATGTGACTAGGGCCAGGGGCGGGGCTAGTGCCATCACATACATATAAGGGGAAAGGGACGGGGCTAAGAGGGTGGGACTTCCGGTCCTGCCCACCTGTCACATTTGCATTGAAGGGCGGTGAGCCTAAATACTACTAGTGCTTTACTACCCTCCTACTGAGAAAAATGAAAATACTGAACTTTAATTTAAATTTTTTTTTTACTTGTGGATATGAAATCTTAACCTCAGTGCAGTAGTATGGATTTTACTTATAACTTAAAGACTCTAGACAACTTTAGTTCTTCCAAGAACTCCTTTTATTCAGTTTGGAGGTGTCCTTGTGATACCTAAATTAGACTGGAAACTGTTTGATTCCCTGACCAGACCACAATTCAAAGGGTTAGAAGATGCCTTCAATGTATTTTGATTGTATCTGCTGAAGGAGATATTTTCCTCTATAGCCCAGTACTGCTAATCCCAAGCACTGAAAAAACACATAAGAACACCCAAACTAATGAGGTTGTCTTAAAAAATTATTAGGTTTCTTTAAAAAAAAAAAAATTATGGATTTTTATTTCATCTGCTTCCGATTTTTGTGAAATCGTTTTATATTCAAAATTGAATCTTAAATGCACTTGCCAAAATTAGAGTTGTTGACCACTAGGAATTCACTTTTGCTTCTTCTCCTCCTTCCTATTTTGTCATACTCTGTTTCATCTATTCTCTTGCTCAGCTCACAAGTCTCAATCCCTCCTGCCTCTGTTCCTTTACAATCCCCTACCCTTGATATTTCCTGTCTTTAGTCCCTTAGCCTCCTCCAGAAATAGATCCAGAGTTTTACAAAAGGGGAGACAGTGCAGTTACAGTGAACTGCAGGGGTGGTCACACCCACCCACAGCCAGCCTCCTTTCCACCCTCCACCTGGGCAGGCAGATCATGCTAAAGCTGGGGACTTAAATCCTGAAGAAGGTAAAAATTCCCTCTGCCTCCCTTCCCTTCCATGCTCAGAGGCACATCCCCTCTCCACCCATTCCCCCCTTCCCATTGCCAGTGCCCATGCTGTACCAGGGGTAAGGGGAGCTTCTGTCTCACTCCAGTTGGGTTATGTTCATCTGGGACTGTGGCAGCAGTGATGGGCACATTCCCCTCCCTGCTCCTAGGCTGGTAGGGAACACTGGGGGAAAGCAGGCAAGGAGGCAGAATGTGCCTTCTGGCTGCCACCACCACTACCACAGTCCCAGGCTGAGCTTGGGCCCCCACACCACCCAACTCTCCTCATACCCAGGACAGTGGGGACAGTGGCAATGGCAGGCTAGGGGGCTGGGAAATGAGCGTGGGGGGCTGGATGTGCTTTTGAGCACAGAAGGAAAGGGAGAGGGGGAATTCTTACCTCCTTTGGGATTTGAATCCCCAGCTGCTGCTCCTGTGGCATGGTCAAAAAGGGGGCGGGAGGGTGGAGGGTGCTAGTGCACCCTCTCTGGGTTTGTCCCTGGCTTCCCCATCACACCTTCAGTCTCTCTTCTTTCCCACCATATTTTCTTAACTTCACCTTCAACCTCCTTCCTGCAACCCATGCTCCCCTTTCTCCTCCGTACTTTCTCTTATTCCTTTGCCCTACAGTCTAGAGTGCAACCTGACCTCAGTTTTGCTGCAAACTATAGGAGATAGCAGCCATTGTGACTATTGTACCCTCAACTTTATATGCAAAGACTGTAAAGATGGTCTTCATTTTATTTTTATTGTATTTTATTTCTTTTTTTTTTTTACATAGCACAACTTGGGACTTTTGGCCCATTTGAAGTAATGGAAGGTGGTAAGTATTTTAAGTACAAACAAAATTTGCAAACTTTGTCCTAACAATTGTAAGAACATGAAAAGCTTAACCCACACATTAAATGCTGTAAGATGAACAATTGATTTCAATTCAATTTACTGCTACAAGAGCTGCTAACTCTAATATCCTTTTGGTTAATGACAACAGTTTTCCCAATGTTACTAAACTTAATGTTTTCATTTAACTTATATTTTCACTTAAATTATTTGGTATGTTCTAACTAAAAAATCCAGAGGTTCCTGACTGAAATAACTTGCTCCTTTGCTCAGGGTCAGACCAACTGCTACATCTGGGATCAGGAAGGAATTTTACCTATGGTCAAATCAGCATGGAGTGTTGGGGGTTTGCCTTCCTCTGTAGGGGGTTGAAAAGGTATAAAGGAGGCATGGTCCTCTTCCTTGGATCTCCTGAACATATTTTAATAAATTACTTCCTTTCCATGCAGTTGCAGAATATTGACAGTACCCTCATCTCCTTGCTTTACCTATGAGAAGTTAGGGTGTTTTCTGATAGGGCTGTGCGAAACTTCGCTGGCTGTTTCATTTTGACACTGCTTTCACTCGTTTCGAGCTTGAAACAGCAAAATCAAAATGAAACAGAGGGAAAATGAGGATAGTCTAAATGTTTTGAAAGTTTCAAAACATTTTGAGTTTTGAAGCTGAAGCTGGGCTTGGCTACAGGGAAACAGAAAGTAAGGAGAGGGAGGGGGAAGAGGGGAGAAGAAGGGGGAAGGACTACTCTCATATTGACTGTGTAGCTGGCCAGAGACTGTCATCCTTCCCTAAGGTCCCTTCCAATCCCAGTGCTATGGGGGAGGGATGCAAAAAACAGAATAAAAGGCAGAATTGTTTGAACAGCCCTGCTTTCTGCCTTGGTGTCTGTAGCAGGGCACTAAGGTGCCTGCTACTTTGAGAGCAGAGATAGGAACCCAAGTGCAGGTTGCTGGGACAACTGCTTAAAGAGAGAAGTAGCCACACCTGCACCTGGTCTGTTGGCTGGAAGGGGCAGGGCCTGGCTCCTATATAAATCCCAGGCCTGAGGCCAGGGTAGAGCTCTCTGCCATCCACCAAGGGAGAAGGAGGTCTCTCAGAGTAAGCTGAAGGGAGAGGTTTGACTGCAGGTACAGCCCTGAGATTGAGGAGGGATGGAGCACCCCAGGGGTGGCTGGAATAACATTATAGCCAGGCGGCTAGAGTTTGTTATAGCCTAGGGGCTTGTGTTTTGTTTGCTGTTTTCACCAGAGGTTTGGGTGAGGCTATTAGGGGTTGGAGGAGGCCTCATAGGGGGCTCACGGTAGTGTGGGGTCCCCCAGTGCCAGAGGTGGGGGGGCAGCAATTTGAGAAGCGCCAGAGGTGGGGGAGCAGCAATTTTGAGAAGCGCCAGAGGCGGGGGCAGAGTGAGACAAGGCTGTTGAGAGCCCAAGCGCCAGAGAAGTGCAGAGCAAGACCAAACAACGTCCGTTACATCTGTGAGGCTTGGGGTGTGGTACAGGGGTGGTTGGAGCCATGCATAGCCCATAAGGCTGGGGTGCACCCAAACACCCATTACAGAACGGGGCCCATGTAAGGCAGGAAAACCATGTCCAAGAGGTTAGAAAGGCAGCCTCCCTATTACATATTCAACATCAAAGACATGGCTGGAGAGACTTGAGGGTGCTTTTAGGCAGACTTGGCATGGTAAGGGGCATCAGGGGAGAGCACGGTGACCCCTAGGATGCCACCCCATTACAGTGTCACTTACTGAGCTGTGCATTCCAGCAGCTCAGCGTCAGGCAACTACAGCTAGCACTGATCTTCTTCTAAAGGATTCCCTACTTGCTAGGCTAGGCTAGGCTAGCCTAGCAAGAGGGATTTCAGAATACCTTTTTCTTCTAGGCGCTTCTATTTTATTATTATATTCATTGATTTACTTTTTTAAATGTTATACTTATATTGAATACTATATATTTTATACTTATATTGCATGCCAGACCAGCCTCTGGCTTCTTTACTATTTCTTCCATTCAGGAACAGCAGACACCAACTGCAGGTGCTTACTCAGCCTGACAAAGGGTTTTTCAACCCAAAAGCTTTCTAAGATACATTTCTCTAACTATACAGTTGGCTTACTAAAAGATACCAGATTGTCTTGCCTGTTGTCATTTAAAGTGGTGAACTGAGATGAGGCTGTAGGGGAGTAGGAGGCCTCATTGGGGCACACTACCACGTTGTGTAAATGCCCCAGCACCAGTGAGGCCTTACCTTACATACATACATAGACACACAGACACAAGTTTTGCTTGTCAGCAGCCTGAGGTGCAGGGCCCCAGACCCCTTTGCACTTATCTCCTTGAAAGCTGGCAGGCTTTGTGGCTTGAGCAGGGGCCACCATCCCTGCAGTTTTCACCTCCTGCACACTCTGTCTCTGTGTCTCCCCACGAGATTTGCTTATCAGCAGCTTGAGATGCAGTTTCCCAGAAACCCCTGCCCCTATCTCCTTGAAACTTGTTAGACTTCATGGCCTCGGAAGGGGCTACCATCCCTGTAAATTTCATCCAAATCAGGCAAGAAATGACAGTTATAGGCTGTTTTGTGCTTCCCCACTACAGCCTATGGGTGAAATGTCAAAACAGTGAAACTGTTTCAACGAAACGAAACGAAACGAAACGAAACAGAACAGCAGTTTCAAAATGAAACAAAATTTAAAACCAAATACTGTTCTGTCAAAATGGAATGGTGCCATTTCACAGAGCCCTATTTTCTGATGTTTTCAGGCATTGTGCAAGAGAGTTGTTTGTGCAGTTTTAAATATAGGTTAGACAAACACTTGTCTAGATAGGGATGATCCTGCTGCAAGTGGAGGGATAACTTCCTAAGGTCCCTTCTACTCCTTCTTCTTTATAATTCTATATTGTGCTGGATGAACCAAGTACTTTGGATGACTATGCAAAAATCTTCTTATAAGATTTGGTTGGAGGCTGGAAAACTGGACTGGGGTTCTGGTATAATCTTGAAATGTGTAATGTTCATATAGGGACAATTGAGGACTTATTTCTGACATCTCAAAATTATAGTTCCATCACTTTCCAGCCCAAGAAGAAGTGACACCTAGATTCAAGAGAATAGAGGAGGTGATATACCACATTCTCAGAGTACTTCATCAATTAAGTAATCAGGCAGAATAAAAGAAAGAGGCAATTATCTTTTCCATCTCCATTTCCCCAGACATAAGATTGTTCTAACAGCTGCAAATTCAAGCTTGTTCCTGCAAAATGTTTTAGTTAACAATTGAGGAAGAATTAAAAGAAATCAATCTGCCAGTGGCCAGAGCTTCGTGCCACTCAAGAAATTTTCTTTTTAGCATTCAGTAGGAATCTTTTAGAAATACCAAGAGTCTATTCAACTCAGGATGTACCTTATAAAAGATGCCTGAAGTGAAACAAATCAATTAAATTCTTGGTGGTGCACTATAATTTCATTATTTCTGCCTTAGTCCAACTATTAAAATAACAGGATGCTGCCATCAGATTCTCTCAGAAGATACATTATTAACCCCTGCCTTTTGCAACGCATTGGCTCTCAACAGCATTTGAAAGTCACTTGATATGAATCCAGAATTCTGTTAAGAGCTGCTTGACTACTCACACAGTTCTGCAACCAAGTACTCAACACAAACTTCAGATTGAAAAAAAAAAAATAGCCTTTGTAAGTTATTACATTCACCTTTCCTACAGGAGAGAAAAGTGAATATTACCAGTACATAGAAAAAAGAATAGATCACAAATATATTTTCCAGCCTACCCTCTCATTAGTAGAAATATCGAGCCTGGTACAGACCCAGTGTAATTGAGAATATCCACTGAAGTTCATAACATTGGACTCACTTTCATTAACGGAGTTGAACTCACTGGGCATATCTACACATACACATTTACTGTGCAATAACCAAAATTACTGTGCAGTACAGTTGCATGTCTACATGTGTATGCAAGTACTACACAGTAAATATGGCAACTTATTTGGTACCTGCACCATGCGTGTATCAAATTTATGCCCGATTAGTTACTGTGCAGTAACACACGCATAGATGCCCTACTACACAGTAACACCATGTGTGTGGACTGACTTGGAACTAACTTTAGTCTCAAATCAGTCCACTCACAGTGTTCATGTATGTTAGTGTGCAGACACCAGCCTATTCCTGCTTACTAAGCAGTAATGTACTGTGCAAGTTTAAGATAGCATAAATGCATGTATAGACATGCCCACTGAATTAGAACAGTGTTGACTTCTTTTTTTTTTTTAAGTATGATCAAAATATGTAGGACTCTAAGTCTTACTTTCAAAAGAAATTTGGCAATTAGGAGGTTAAATCCCACCAAAGGATAAAAAAAATAAAAAAAAATCAATGGAATTTGGGACCCCTAAATCTCTACTGAAGACAGAATTTAGGCCAAAGTCTCTACTGCAAATGGCATTTTGGACTTCGTGGAAAATGTTATCTTCATTGAATTATACCCATTAGTTTCAATAGATCCAGCACCAGGGACTAAAGAAAAGATAGGTAGGTGAACTATGAACAGAAATGGATTTACTATAGGCAGCAGTACAAACACAGGATGTCATAGAACAAATGAGTAAAAGATCATTTTAATTTCTGTTACAACCTTTGTGATAGTCTTTTTATCCAACATCAAGTTGCATCATAGAAACATCTCTGGTATGTGAAAGATTCTCTTAATTTCTGTTGAAAATAAAATGTTAAATCCTCATAATTTTAATAACAGAGATTGTAAAGCAGGGGTGTCTAACCCTTTTGAATGTGGGGCCGGATCATGAACCTTTTATCACCCAGTGGGCTAGCGAGCCACATTCAAAGACCTCACACAAAGCGGTATCACATCAGGAAGTGATGTCATGTGACCTTTGACACCAATGAAGTTGCAGGAAGTGACAATGAAATGGGTCTGGAAATGTGGTTTAAAATCCAAAATCAAAACAATATAAAACCAACAATGAAATAATACCAAACACTTGACTAAAATAAACACTTTCGCTTCTACTCCCTTCTCAATGAATGAAAGAATAGGAATCAAAGGGGGGTGCAAATGCACCAGTGCACACCTCCCCACTCCCTAATCCAACCCTGCTAATACCCAGCAGTCAATTTAGATTTTGAAAAACAAGCCCTGGGGTCTTTTTAGCCACTTTTGTGTTATTCTGTGGAAAGAGCAGCAGCTGGCTGGAGAGAAGCCAGCAAGAGCTTACATATAAAACAGTCTTCAAAAAAACCCCAAAAGCCAACGAAACAAAAAACAACACATCAACAACCTACATCTCTTCAGCCCAACTAGCAAGCCAGCTCACAAATGAAGCTGACAGTTAACCCTTTCCTCTCTGGTGTGGACCCGACCTGGCGCTGACCCCTGGCTCTGCTGGGAAGGGCTGGCTGGGGAGTGAGCCTGGCTAATACCCCCTGCCAGGGTGCTGCTAGCTGAAATGCTGGGGGGTGGTGACAAATTCAACACTTTGGGGAGAAGCTGGAGCGCACATATTTTTTACAGGGGTATAGGTTGTAGCCGTGTTGGTTTAAGCACATCAGTGGACCAGGTTCTTTGGGATCCAGGAAGAGCATAGACCAACTACAGATGCTGCCTCATCCTGAAAAAGGGTGTTTGTACCCAAAAGCTTGCAAAGAAGAATTTTTCCAACTATATGAGTTGGTCTAATAAAAAATATTTTCCACCTAGTGCAGAAAAAGCCCAGGGCCCAGGAGAGCCCTGAGCCACAGCAGGGCAGGAAGCCCCCTCTGCCCCCCCCCCCCAAACCGGGCACCCCCCCCCCCAGG
>NW_005842751.1:323242-327402 GCF_000455745.1 Alligator sinensis | reverse complement strand
CTGCCACTGCCAGGGGCAAGAAGCAGCCCCCAGAACATGCCCAGATGGGAGGGGGGGAGGGAAGAGATAAGCGCATGAGCAGAATCCATGTCCCCTGCTCAGGCTCCAGGTTCCTTCAGACAAGGTGAGCACGCCCTGAGTTCACACACGTGCAGTAGCTAGTGCCCAGGCCAAGCCCAAGCTGACCCCATGGACCGATTCCAAAGAGAGGGAGTCGAGCCTTTGCACATGCACAGTAACCACAGCCTGTCTCCCATTCTACCACCACAACCAAGGACGGGTGTCAGGCACCAGGCAGGAAGGGCCCCAAGGCCAGCTTCCCGCTCCACTCCACTCCCCTACCTGCATCACATCCTGACAGTTACCTTAAGCACCGTGGCCCGGGCACATCCATGCAGAGAGGAGGCCGCCATGTTTTTGTCCAGCAACCAAACCAGCCCCCCCCCCCCCCCCCCCGGGGGAAACCCTCCCCCGCCCACAGGGCTCCCCCCCCCCCCCGCCGGGGGAACCCCCCCCCCAGCCGCAAGGGTTCCGCCTGCCCTGAGGGGCCTCAGCGCATGCGCAAAAGGGCTCCTCCCCTGCCGAAAGTGTTTACTTTCATTTCCCGTTGCAGCACCTCACGCCTCAGAAAGAGGCTTGGCAGCCAACAGGCCGCACGTTGGACAAGCCAGTTGTAAAGGAAGGTGAAGCGTATGTATAATAGTGCATTTGGGGACTGTGGGTGGTTTTTTTGTTTTGTTTTGGGGGGAGGGGAGGGAAGGGGTCATACCCCCCCCCCCAACCCAAAACTGTAGCATTATTTTGTCTATTCTGGGCTGAACAAGCAACGTTCTTTATAATGCTTTGTACTCTGGAAGGGTCTATACCTAAATCCTTCCTCAGTTTCTACATAAGCAAAACCCCATTATTCAAGCAAATTCTGGCTGAAGGTTAATATCTGAGGGGAGATCTTGTGAGTTGGCTCCTGACACACATGCAGTAGTAATGCAAAGTAAGAGCATAACCACTTTGTGATCAGATACAAACATTGCCAGTCTCTATCCAATATTTTCATCTTCATCAGGTCACTGGCCTCATTTTCCCTTTAATAGTGAGTTAAAGACAATACTGGGGAAAGGTTTTAGAAATGCGTAAGTGAGACGTATCAGTATTCAGCTGAATATTAGGAAAAATCAGTAGTTATTGGCACACTATTAGCCCAACAAGCTGAACTCAGGTAAAAATGTATTAAACTACTTGGATGGGTAGAGCCCACAGAATCCTTTCTGCAGGTGATGGAGCACCTCACATTCAGTTTAACAAATGTATCCATGTTTAGTTCCCCCTGAAAATGAGAAAATTAAAGGGTAAGTATCTCATTTTTTGTTACCAACTAAACAGTGTTCTGTATTTAAGTGGAAATTACTTCTCTTTTGATAGTATTTCCCCACTTTCCGAGGGTGATGAAAAACACATGCTGTGTTGTTCAGTTTACTGCTGCGCAAAAAAATGTACACCGAATACTTCTTCACAGCTGCTCTTGCAGCTAGCATGTTCTCAGATCTTCTGCCAAAATTATGGATTTTTTTCAGCATTTGCAGATAGAGTTCCTGCAGTCTAAAACGAATTCCTGGAAGACACACCCCAAAGCTCAAATGAGTTGTGAAAAAAAAGGGCTCTTAACCACTTTGATTGCAAAATAATCTTTCTAAAATCTTGACATTTGATTTTATTCTTGTACTTCAAGTCTTGAACTTCAGAACTGCCAATCTCAGACTCTGCTTCAGTCCAGTATTTCAAACATTGTGTCAGCTAGAGCATCAGGTCTTTTGCCAGTGCAACTGCTGTGCATCTGTTCAGTGTTCAAACCAATTTGTCTAAGCAAACTCTCCCAATTTATCTGCACTTTTGGCAAGACAAGGGTCCTTTTGAAAATGGCAGAAAGCTAAATGTGTATATACTGCTAATGAAACAGTCTTGGAGGAGAAGGGTTATTTCCATACCCATTATCAGAATTGTTCTAACTATAACAATTTCCATTTGTGACAGGATCTGCCTCCCAAGGACAGCCACAACACCCCCAGCAGCTGCTCTGACCTGTCCTGCCCCCACTGATTTCTTTCTTCTTAATCCTTGGGCAAGGTTCTTTTCATCCCATTTTCTGGCCCGAATCCCTGCCTGAGCAAAGTGTCCTTTGTCCTTCCTCTTGGCTCTGGCCCCCCTAGCCCTGCTTCATTCTCCTTCTTGTCTCCAGGCCTGCCAGCCCTGTCTCAGTGTCATGAGTCCCAGACCCTCTAGCTAAGTGCTTACCTGGCATGGCGAATATCTGTACTACCAGCAACAACCATTACCTTATTGACCTTATTCATGTCCCTCTGGCCCTAATGACCTTAGTTGCAGTAATCATAGCCTCTAGCCACCACAATAGCCACCCCAATGCCTCAGTCTTTACCAGGACTCCTACCCCCATTCGAGTATCAGCCTGCCAGGCACTCATTTAGCCTCTCAGCTTTAGCCAGCAGAATCCACCAGACCCCTGGTCCTGGCAGGTCTCTCCCTATTCATTGGGCCCCCTGACCTCTCAGCCTCTGCCCACAGCCACCATGTCCCCAAATCCCTTCTTGGCTCATTCCTTTGACACTGTCCTATCTTGGCTTCTACCCACAAAGCCTGCCAGGTCCCAAACACTTGAAAGACTCTTCGTTGGCTTCATCTCCTTAGCCATGCAACTTTAGCCCACCGGGCTGGAGCATCTCCCAGGCTAGGGACAGACATTCAAAAAGTCCAAGCCTGAATAGATTCAATCTTTGCAGGTTAGCCTAACCTGCAGAGATTGAACCAGTTTGCAAGTGCATAGATATTCCCTTTTCATTCTGGAATTGCAGGCACATGCTTGCAGTGGCTCAGGCCAGGAGCCCAGGGGTGCTAGAGCAGCCCTCCCTTCCATGGACAAGCTGAGTGGGGGTGGGGGGAAAAAGACATGGCCAGTAGGGCTATGTGAAGTTTCAGTTGCTGATTTGATTTGGAGGAGATTTCCTCTGAATCTGAATTGAAAAAATAATCAGGAGACCAATAAAAAGGTCTGAATCAATTAGAAGCCTCCAAAATAGATTCAGAAAGGATTTGGAGAGATTCAGGCAGTCCCCACTCGTCACCACAGAGAGGTGGACCCAGACTCTGTGACAGTAAGTAGAGGGCAGGGGAGGGGCTGGAGGAAGGGAAGAGGGTACCAATGCGGGGGGACCCTCACCAGGCCCCATTCCCTGCCTGCTCCCCCAGCCCCCCTGAGCAATCCCCCAACTGCTCTCCCAGCCCTGTCAATGGCTGCCCCACCTGGCCCCAGTGTCCTTTTTTTTTTTAAAGCTTCAGGACAGTGGAGCTGGGCAGGGCAGCCATTAATGGGACTGGGAGAGTGGGTGGGGGATGGGGCCTGTTTGATTTGGAGATTCATCCAAATTGATTTGGGAGAGTCATTTGAATCATGTAATCAAGTCAATGTCCCCCGAATCAGCCAAATCCAAATCTGAAGCAAATATTAGCCACTTTGTACAGGCCTAATGGCCAGGCCTGAGTAAGATAGAAGAGAGGTTTAAACCTCAACCTTGGTCTGCAGGGTTCAGAGGGTATGGGAAGAGGGAGTGTGGCTAAACTGCTGTGGTGGGGAAGAAGGAGGAGGAGGGGAGAGCTATGCCTGCCCCAGTGGCTCCCTAACAGCTGGGAGCACTCCCAGTACATAGGGCTGCCCAGCCCTACAGGGGAAACTCTTCCCCCTACTCCCTTTCCACCCCCCCCCCACCAACACCACCATGGGGGGAGAGGGGCTCTGTTTGCGGGGCTCTTCCTCCTCATCCTCCCCCCTGCCACCGTGAGGTGGGGAGAGGGATTCTGGGGGGCTGCCCAGCCCAGGAGGGAGACTCTTCCCCCTGCTTCTCCCTGTCACAACCCAATGATTTTAGTGCCTCAGCACGATGGAATTTTCCCGCCACATGAGAGTCTCTGTGCACAGCAAAAGTTTTCTGCTGCAACAGAAAACTCTGGTGCAAGAGAGTTCCCGCCATTCACATGCAAATTTGTGTCCCACTATTGGCCAGTTCTAAATTATTCCTACGTGGCGGCTAGCGATTGGCTTGTTAGCCGTATAAAATTCTGTGCGACTTCCGCCCAAGTCGGAGAACTTTGAG
>NW_005842751.1:322651-323136 GCF_000455745.1 Alligator sinensis | reverse complement strand
CGGTTAGTGATTGGCTTGCTAGCCGTATAAAATTCTGTGCGACTTCCGCCCAAGTCGGAGAACTTTGAGCACGCTGCAGAGTGCCTTTGAAGATTTCTGACTTGTGGCTGAGCTGATCGATAGCCTGATCACCTATCGATTCTTCTCCCCATTGCCGAGCGCAATCCTTCGACGTACCCTTTCCCTGCCGGCCTGACTCATGTACGGATTCGCTGGCCTGAGCCTTGCCAGCTGGAGCAACTCGTGTAGTTGTTTAAGCAACCGGACCACCTGCGTCGTGACCACTAGCGGCGTAAGTAAAGTTTTTTGCAACCAATACGCTTTGTCTGCCTCTCCATTCACCAGCCCGTCCAACGACCAAGTAATTTCTAAATCACCTCAAGTCAGCTCTGGCCATCTGAGACACTCCCCTACTGCCACAGGGTGGGGAAGGGGGCAATATGCCAGGCAGCATGGCCCCAGAGGGGGACTTTTCCCCTCGCTCC
>NW_005842751.1:313929-322617 GCF_000455745.1 Alligator sinensis | reverse complement strand
TGGGGGGGGGGGGGTCTCTGTTCAGTGCTGGGGGGTAGGGACACTCTTTTCCCCTCCTCTTTCCCCTGCTGCCAGGAGACAGGGAGAGGGCACTCTGGCCCAGCTGGGGTGCAGGAAGTAGCTGTAACTTAGCCACAGCTGCCAGGGGTGGTCCCAGCTCCCCAGTCTCCAGCCCAGCCTCTCTCAACCCCAGCCAAGGCAGCCACATGGTGGGGCCAGCCCTGGCAGCTATGGCTCAGTGACAGGGATGCTGAGCACTGTCAGCAGTTCAGCCCAGCCTTGGGTGTGTGGCCAGCAGGTGGCCAGGCAAGGGGCTAGCCAGGCCAGCTCGGAGGCATCAGTGGGCCTGAAGCCTGGCAGCCACCCACCATGGGGGCTGGCTGTGGACTCATGAGCCCCCGCAATGCCTCCGAGCCAGCCTGGCTAGCTTGCTGGCCGCATGTGCCAAGACAGATCGGGCTGCTGACAGGGCTCAGTGTCCCCATCATTGAGCCCCATCTCCGTGGTCTGGCCTGGCCTGGCCCAGCCCCACTGCACAACTGCTTCTGCCGGAGCTGAGCAAGGCCAGGCCGAACCATGGGTGTGGGGCCACTCCCGGCAGCTGCAACTCAGTTACAGCTTCTCCCTATGCCCCGGCTGGGCCAGGCCAGGCCAGGCCAGGCCAGGCCAGGCTGAGCAGGGACCCACAGAGCCCCTCTCTCTTCCCCACAGTGGCAGGGGACAGGGGGAGGAGCAGGAGAGGGAAGAGTCCCCCCCAGCACTAAACAGAGCCCCCCCTCCCCACCCCACGGCAGGGGAAGTGGGGAGAGGAGCAGGGGGAAAAGTCCCCCTCTGGGGCTGAACAGCCTGGCATAGAGCCCCCTTCCCCACTCCATGGTGGTAGGGGAGGAGCTGGGGGAAGGGTCCCCCTCCAGGGCTGGGCAGCTCCACAGAGCCGCCTCCTCCCCACCCTATGGCTACAAAGGGGGGGGGGAGGGGAGGAGAATGAGGAAGACCCCCCCCAACCCTTGGGTGGAGGAGAAGGAGGAGTGCTTCCAAGGTAAAACAGAGCCCCCCTCCCCGCCCCATAGGACAACCATCCTGGCATGGTCCCATTAAGGTGAAGGCAGCAGGGAGAAGGGTTAATTCCTCCCTCTGTCCCTTCTGCCCTACAGCCAAGGTCTGCCAACCCCAGGGGCCACTGCACAGCCCCTTCCCCCCTGCTCCCCAGCAAACAGGCAGACCCTGGATGCAGTGAGAGACAAGGGAAGAATCAATGCCTTCCCTGCCCATTTTTCTTTAACAGGGCTATGCCAGTCAGTGTCTTGCCATAGCCCATTCCCGCTCAGGCTAGAGACCAGAGGGGTGAGGCAACCCCTACTCTGGAGCAAAGCCCTGCCCAGAGAGCATGCTAGGATGTTAAACCAGAAAAGGGTCCGAGACAGACATTGCATAAACCAATTTGAGCTCAATCAGTTAAGTCTGATACTACATTCAACTAGGTTTATCTCAGACCAGTTTTGGCCATTTTTAAACTGGCTTATGTGCACTGAATGTCTGTTCTGTTACAGGTTTAAACCAGCTTCTGATCACTTAAACCAGTTTATGTGTAATGTCTGCCCCTAGCTCCAGGCTCCTTACCTGTGGTTCTCCAACCACCCCAAACCTCTATTCAGAACATAAACAGCTAACCCCACCCCCCCCAAAACAAAAAAACCCCCCAAAAAACACACTTCTCTTTCAAAGGTATTCAACAATCCCTTCCTCAGGCTTTTAGCCTTGAGCTAAGCTTATGTAGCCCTTCCTCCTTGCCCTTCCAGTCACCTGATCTGCAGTCTTCAGGGCAGGATCAGGGAATTTCCTCTTCTCTAATTAGCATGCTTATCGCTCTGGCCTGCCTATTTACCACTTACACCTACTGCCTACCTTTCTTATCAACAGGATTATCACACTGTAGCTAGCTTCCCTGTAACACAGCACTCACTTGCTTCTAGTAGCAGGGGTTGGGTTCTCCTGCTACACCCCTCCTCATTTTTACTTATTTGTACTATCCTTGATGTAATCTTTTATGTAATCTTTTTTATGGTATATCTAGCTTTTGCAAACTATATCTAACTGAATACTTAAGGCAACTTACTGGTGCTGGGAGGGGTGTGGTATGTGTGTGTTAAGAGATGCTTGCAGAGCACAGCATGTGGGATGCAGAGGATTCCTGGAATGCCTCCCTAACACCAGCAGGATAATGTCTCCCTGACACTTGTAAGATAGCAAGAAGTTCAGAAAAAGGTCTCATTATAATGCTAAAAATCACACCCCTGGGCAGAGCAAAAGTATGTTAATGAAACATATATGTATGTAAATGAAATACATTTCTAAAACATAGGTATAGAGACATGCTCAGTAGAGAACGTTTTATGTCAGTGGCTTGTAACCAATCACTGAGCGATGCACTTGCAAACATATGTATAAAAGGTACCCAAAGGTAGAAACCGGTGTGCTTGTTTTGCGAACGATCGCCAAGCACCCCTCTCTGCACAGACTTGAAACAATAAAGATTAAGTTGGATCCTCCACCCCTGTGTGTTTATTGGCACAAGCGCACCGGGCATGAACTCACACTGTCCTTTGGAGACAACATCCTCATGACCCTACTTTATGATGAACATCCTTTAAGTTAAGGAGGGAGTCATTAAGGTCTCAAGAGAAATGTGCAACAAGGGTAAGTTCATTGTGTAAGATACTTCCTATCATAATTGCCAAAGGGATTTCTTCACTCTCTTTGCCAGCTCTGAACTTAGGTATTCAGGCCAAGGTTTTGATTTTGGAATGTTCTGAACAGCTGAAAACTGTGCTACTGCCAAGCAGTTGGGAAGCCCTTTGTTAAAATGCTGTATGGACTAGGTATTGCTTACTAACTTTGAACAATTAGCAAGCGTGTGGAAAGGGAGCAATCTACAAAAGGTAGAAAAGATTCTCCAATACTGGAAAAAGCAACAAAAAAGTATTTGTTTGCAAAAGCTGTTTTGCAATACCTAAGCTCAAAATTTGAGTGTTCAAAACTATGCAGTTTCACATCAGTTTCTTGAAAAAAATATCATATTGATCTAGGTAGATGTAGGATGAAATGAGAGCAGAGATTCTGGGAATAAGAAAAGCATGCAGAGCCTTGTAAACAAAAAAGAAGGGCTTCTGCAGAAGGAGAAGAGAAACCAGTGATGGGTGGATCTAAGTGAGGATGATGAGGTGACATGGTCAGGGCTTTGGAAGAAGATAATCTTAATAAAGTAACAGTAGTCTGCTAATAATCTGTTAATGCTGAGGACTGGCCCCGACAGCCTAGGAGGCCCTTCAATCCTATGTTCCTATTCCTAAGAGACTAGTTTTTCTGGTGGCTGCATTTTGGAGGAACCCAGTCCCCTGGGTTCAAATTAGGAGCGAACTGGAGGTGCTCAGAGCAAATTTCACAGCTGTGCCTAGTTTCTGGTTCCCAGTGGATCTTTGGTCAGAAGCCAGTAAAAATCTGCTGAGAATAGGTCAGTTTTCAGTGATGTGCAGAAACGAACTTGTAGGCACCTAGGGAACTTTCAAATTCCACAGGGAAGAACTTAATTTAAACACCTCCAGGGTTAGGTGGCCACAGTGGGCTTTAGGATCAGTGTAGGATTTAGGCATCTGAAAATCATCTAAATTGTGTTTCAGGCATCTCAAAATACAGAGCTGGCCCTAAGTAGAGAACAGACAATGCAAGAACCATGAGTGCAACTGGACTGTCAGACAGGCTGAGTGCCTGAGCCTAATCTCACTTGTAACTCACTTGATTTGATGGGCATTCTCCTGTTTTACATTACCATCACTGAGGAGCAGATCCCAAGTTTCCAGAACTAGAGTTAAGAAAATGGAGCCAGAGTCACCTTTCATTTAGAACAGCATGAATCAGGAGTAACGTGAGAGTGAGTTCATATAAGTGAGAGGATAAATAAAGCAAACACAATTTTTTAAACCTATAAATAAAGGTGTTGATCTGAAATTCATTGAGCAATAAAAATGTACATTCCCATGATGTTATTTTTGTCTGCTTCTTTTAAGACTATTATCTTTTTTCATTGTCTTGGTGAATTATTTCTCTCATAGTTTAAGCCATCCTACCAGTGGAAGAATGTACTCCAAGAAACACTCTACAAATAGATTTCACTGTCTTCTTTAAAGTACGAGCAAATTTACTAGTTCACAGTACTATGCTAATTGAATTCTAAGTACTATACTAATTCAATTTTAAGTCAAAATTGCTTTAAAAGTCTTGCGGGAGGTATTTTACCTGTGATCTATAATTTTTATGCTGAAGCTTCCCCAAAGACAGTCCTAGATCAATATCTGATTTTTTTGTATGCACTAGTGGCAATTGAGTAAACCTTGCATTGTTTGACCTTTAGGTGAATGGGAAAATAATCTGACCCTTACTTGTCACTCTTAGAGTTAGGTTTCAAATGTTAATATGGCTACTATATTACTTTCCAAATAAATGTTCATCCTGCTGCAAATTATTGTATTTTCCTGTATTTTATCTGTCAAAAAAAACACTTTATTTCAGTATCTTTGTGGGTTATACTGGTATGTAGGTAATATGAGGGAAGTTTATCAAGCAGTTTTCTCTTTTTTACCATGAGCTAAAGAAGGTACTTCTAGCACCAAACTTTCCAGCTAGCATACACTACTTAAATCTGGCCAGCACTCAGTCCTGGATCCAGCCACGTGAGTTCAGGCCCAACCCCATGTGCTCAGTTCCAGCTGTGTACCAGCCAACCCTGTATGCTCAGATCTGGCCACATGCTAGCACATTCTGGTGTACAGGGCCACATTATTTGGCTTGCAGGACTCCCCATGGGTCGGGAAATTTGGCAGCAAGGGAATGACAATTAACACTGCTACTGCTCTCCCATTGCCAAATTTTCAGACTTGTGGGGAGCCCCACAGGCCACATGACACAACTCCCAACACTGGATCTGGCCCATGGGCCAGAGGTTAAGCACCCCTATAATAAAGCACCTGTCAGAGTCCTCCTTTTAAGGGGGTGTGGATTATCTGTGTTTATCGGAGTACTTATTTTGAGGAATAGTGAGTTTAAAGGGGTATGGATTATCTGAGAAGTATTTTATACACATGAAAATGCAGCATTTAGTTTCAAAGCCAGTGAAAAAAATATCAGAATTTTCATTCTGAAGGAACTCTTGAAGTTTTTCTGTTTCAAACTAGAACAAACTCCAAAATAAAGTTGCAGGGGTTTAGGTTGTAGCCATGTTGGTCTAAGGACATAGACAGACAAGGTTCCTTGGGTGAATTTGATATCTTTTATTAGACCAACCCAAATGGTTGGAGAATAGTTATTAAGCAAGCTTTCGGGTTCAAAAACCCTTCGTCAGGCTAAGGAAGCTTCAGCAGTTGGTGTGTGCTCTTCCTGGATGGAATGACAAGTAAAGAAGCCAGGGGCTGGGCTGGGGAGTCAGTTGCCAGGCAGATTGTAATGTATCAAAAATCCAATGTCTATGTTTAGTCCATGATCTCTAATATCCAGGAGGTTGATGAAATGGAGCTAATAGGCTCGTCTCTGGGAAGTGTTGTGTAAGTTTCCCTTGAGGATCAGGACTGAGAGATTAGAGAGAGAGTGGCCCTCCTGTGAGAAATGTGCCCCCACCGGTAATTGAGTGTTTCTGTCTTTGATGGATTTCCAGTGTGCATTCATTCTGGTGCGCAGTTGTTGTATGGTCTCTCCTACGTATCTTCCATCAGGGCATTTGGTGCATTTGAGGAAGTTTGCTTCTGGTGATGAGGTTGGCGAGGTTTGGTGCTTGTCTGAAGGCTAGGATCGGTGGCTCTGGGAAGATCTTTTTAAGAATAGGGTCTTTTTCTAATATGGGTTGCAATTTTTTGAGGATTTTCCGTACAGGTTCAAGGGAGGGGTGATACGTCATAACCAGCGGTGTGCGATTTGTGGGTGTTTTTCTTCTGTACTGCAGCAATTCTTCACGTGGTATCCAGGTGGCTCTTTCAAACGTGCGATCTACCTCTCTGGAGGAGTGTCCTTGTTGGGTGAAAGCCTTTTTAAGATTGGTGAGGTGGCAATCCTGGGTGTTCTCTTCAGTACAAATGTGGTGGTATCTGAGGGCGTGGCTGTATATCACAGCTTTTTTGGTGTGTTTCGGGTGATTGCTGGTTCTGTGCAGATATGTATGTTGGTCTGTGGGTTTCTTGTATACTGTGGTTTGTATTTTACCCTTCTGGATACTGATCATTGTGTCTAAAAAGGGGATGTTGGTGCTGGAGTATTCTAAAGAAAGTCGGATGGAGGGATGGTGACTGTTGAATTTCTGGTGGAACTCAATCAGAGATTGCAGGTTCTCACTCCAAATGATGAAGATGTCATCGACGTATCTTAAGTACAGCAAGGGTTTGATGGCGCAGTTCTTGAGGAAGTCTTGAGCTTTCAGAATAATTTAATATTTTTTCATCTGACAAATACAATAATATAAAATAAAATAAAATAAAGTCAACACCAGAACACTTTCATCTTACCAGACTATTTTTTCAAAATTATTTTTTTCAAAAGTCAATCAACAGTTTTCCACAAAACAAATTGTTTCTGACAGACCACCATTTTCTAATGGAAACATGTTTCATCAAAATTTTCTTGCTCAGCTCGAATATATTTTGTTTTCTGTACTCCAATCACAGCTGTGCATTTTTCGAATGCACAAAACTTTCCCCTGTCATTTTCTTAATCTACTTTCCTCTGGGTATTGTTCTGCTTTTGAAACATTAGTTTGGTCCTCTAACTCCATCTACTAGTGCAACAGTGCATTACAGCTAACTTGCCAACATTTTGTTTGTATTAAAGCTTACCAAACAGGTAACATTACTTAACCAATTCTATCCATAAAAACAGATTTCTATTCTCCAGCACCTGTTCTAGTTTTATAGCCTGTGTATCTCCTCTGAAGAGCAAAAGGGTCTGATTCAGTGCCAGCTAGTACTTGACACACAGAAATGGGGGACTATGGAAAGAAGCTAAACTAAAAATCAAGAGGGAGAGAATAGGAATAGTGGGGTATAAACAGTACAGAGTATCTCAATTAATAGGGGAAAGCTTTTCAAAGAATGAAGACAGAGAAATGGAGAAAAAATAACTTTTTTTTAGAATCAGAGAGAGGATATAGGGAATATTAATGAATTTATACAACAGGTTTTTGTCTTTACAAATGGAGCAGATGAAGGTTCCCTTCAGATCTTTAGAAGGCAGAAACCAGCAAGAAGTGCAACATTCAACTAAACAAAAGACTCGGAAGCTCAAAACCTATCAAAGTTCTCAAAGTATGGCAAGTGGCTCTGGGCAGGACTGGTTCAGATCAAAATGGAGGAGGAAACAGCATATGAAGAAGCACTAAGACAAAAAGCTCAGAAACTGATTTTCAGAGTTTCTGAGCAAGTGCAATCAAATACGCACATGAAAATCTGATATAGCTATGCACACACGGCTCAACAGAATGCACCCTTTATATATGTGAGCAGGACCATTTTCAGAAGTGATGCATGTAGTAGATTGCTGAGTGGTCTGACATGAAATGGAGACCAACCTTTTCACTCCTCCCACATGGTACACATGAAATAAGGTATCTGGACATACAGGGGATGATGGAGTAGTCTCTGGTAGCCCATAGTTAATTTGTGATATCCATAAGCTACAACCTTAGACAAATAAGCCAGAGAAGGATCTGGCCACAACCATTCCAATTAGATCTAGTTCCTTATCTCCTAGGAACAAGCACTGATAAAGCAGCCTTGGCAGAAGGCTACAAGCACATTCTAGCCATTATATTAGGTAATTGTAGCCCAGGTACACCCAGGGGTGTGCCCTGCCTGCCAGTGGAAGGGATGGTGGTCAGGCAAAAGTGCTGAGAGAGGGACCTGCCACCTGGGAGCAGTTCCCTCCCCTCTCTACAGAGCCAGCCTGAGACAAAGCACTCAACTATATACAAATTTATTGCTACAATAAATAAATATGAATAAAAAATTAAATATTTACAGTAAAATTAGTATGTGACACCATATACAATAACCTACAATCAACATATTTCACCACTTCAAGGGACTGCAAAAACATGAACCAGGTGATTCACAGCATATGCAATAATTAACCCCCTGGCACAGAAATAGCATTAACACTTTGGAACAGGTAAGTCAAGGCACTGACATAATAAAGACTGTGCCCGCCTCCGCTCTAATAGATGTTCCCACGCCGCCTTTGCCCGGGCCCAAGATTTCGTGTGCCCTGGGCTTACAGGTGAACCCCAGAGGTTACCCCTGCTGACGACAGGAGGACCCCTTAACTCGCCTACCACGACTTTGGATGGAACTTCAGTGGGGGGTCCTCCCTTGGGGCAGCCACCAGGGTCGGCGCGTTTCCCGGCGGGTCCTCTCGGGGCTCTGTCCTCCCCTACACCCCGGCCACTCGCCACCGTAAGTTCTACCTCCTCTGGCTTCCACGTTGTCCTTGGCCTGCCACCCTCTCACCCCCGACTTGCCGGCTGTCAATAAAGGTCTTCAGGCTGGGTGTACAGCCTACTGGGGCACCAGCCCAGCCCTTCCGCCTCGGCTCCTGCTCCAATCCTGCGGCCCGTGATGCAGCCGGGTCTTCCGCTCGCTCCTCTGTCTATGGTGC
>NW_005842751.1:294567-313893 GCF_000455745.1 Alligator sinensis | reverse complement strand
CCCCCAGTCAGCTCCTCCTCCGGCTCTGTTGCTGGTGCTGCAGCTGGTTTCCTCACCAGCTCTACTGTCTGTTACCCAGTCAGCTCCTCCTCTGGCTCTGTCGCTGGTGCTGCAGCCGGTTTCCTCACCGGCTCTGCCGACAACCGCAGAGCCGGCTCCTTCACTAGCACTGCTGCCGGTTGCTTTGCTAGCTCTCTGGGAGCCTGCTCTGGCTCCGCCCCTTTCTCTCCTCGCCGCTGAGTGTGGCAGCTGATCCCTTCCTTGCAGGAGCTCGCTCCTCCGGTCTCCTCCTCTCAACTGCCCCGCTGCCTCGGCGGGGCCGCTTTTTGTTCCTTCTGGGAGGCGTCCTCCGCCCCCGCTGCTCTGCCGCAGCCTGATAAACGCCCAGCTGATCACCCGCGTCAGCGTCCTCGGCGTGCGCGCCTCCTCCGGCTCTTCCGGCTCTGTGGGAGGTAAGTGGGACTCTTTGCTGCCCCGGGGTTCCTTCGGCGTCCCAGCTCCCCTGGGACAAAGACATATGAATGTCAACTTAAATAAACCCAGGTAGCCTGAGGTAGGAATACCATAGATGTACACAGGCAACAATATAGGTAAGTTCCGGTAATAGGCAATAAACACATATAGGCAATGAAGACAGATAAACCCATATAAACTCCCTCAAGGAGTACCCATAACTATATTAACCTCTACAATACAAACCAACAAGCACCTCATTGGGTGTTCCCTGGAGCCCCTCCCCTTTAGAGCCCTGGGATGGGGACATGCCCCCTCCCACAATGGAGGAGGGTGGAGGCGGTAGACCCTCCCAAGCCCACCTCCCCTGCAGGACCTGTTTCCCAGCAACTCACACTCCTGCTCTGAAGCAGCCAAGGCTTGTCCCCCGGTGGCCAGTCCCACAAGGGCCTCTCTCCAGCGGCACCTCCAGCTCCTCTCAATAGTCTGGTGCCCCACATTGGGCCCCCAGGGTGCTCCCATGGGAACTGAGCCCTTACTGGCTCCGGTTCCCTGGCCTCACACCAGGGATCCTTCCCTTTCCTGGGCCCTGCTCTGGGCACAAGGACCCTTTGAGTTTAATGCAGAGCCACACTGCGGGTCTCCAGTTACTCAGCCTAGAGCCGGGGCTAACTTGAGCAGCTTCGAGCTGTTCCCAGAGCTAGCTCTCCATGCACTGACCTGTGCACCGGGTAGGACCTGAGCTGCCTCGAGCTGCCCCCAGGGCCAGCTCTCTGTGTGTCAATCCACACACCACCTACCCAGCTGCTTGCCAGGCTCGCAGGCTCAAGCCACCTCGAGCAGCTCCTAGAGCCTGAGCACCATGCACTGACCTGTCCACCCTCAAGGCTCAGGTGGGGTCCCGAGGATGGTCATCTCCAGAGCTCCTTTCTCCTCACTGTCCGTCACTGCCAAGCATGCTTTCCTTTTATACGCTTCAGGGGCCCCACCCCCGAAGTTCTCCAGACCTGGCAGGGTGCAGTCTCAAACCAGGTCCAGACTGCTCCTTGCCCCCTCCCTTCGGGGAAAGGGCGTGGCCTTGCTTACCCTGGCTTGCTTCTGATTGGCGGATGGGCTCCATCAATCAAAACTGCAGAATCTTGAGCCCAGGAATCATCTAGAGCTCAAAAGCTAATTCTGCTACATAATCAAAAGCTATTAGAGGGCTCAGAGGAGAACAACATTGGTTGGTTGCTCCCTTGAAGTGTGGTGATGCTCGTTTGTTTGGGATGATCTAGTAGTTTAAGTCAGCTTGTATATATTGTGCTACTTCTCCTCTCATATCCTGGTGGTAGTACTTAGTTTAAATATTCAGGTGTCCATATGCTTTTGTGTCCTTCACCATGTCAGTGGAATTGAACCAGGAAGAGCAGAAGGGTAAATCTGACTTATCATTTACTACACCTTCCCCACAGGTTGATTTTCACATATCGCTGATGTCCCAAGAAAGCAGGCTGGGCAGCTGATTCTGGGATGAGGCATGCTGTATTGAAAGGGGCTTTGGGAAATGGAGTGATTTGCAGGGATATGTGCAGTTATGGGAGACCAAAGTTTATGGAGGGGACTAAAATTATGGATAAGGCTGGGACAAGGATGCTTCTGTCCCAAGTTACTGGTGATTGAAGAGATTTTAACTGTGCTGTGGTACAAGAAAATCCAGCATAGCAACAAAATGGGGGGGGGGAAGGCAGAGAGAGGAAGAAACAACCCCTGAGTGAGATGAGTTATGTATCCATTGTCATTGACATCAGCAGGAGGCCCCCACCTGGTAAAGAAATTAGAAGTCTCTAAGAATATTAATTCTGTCTAATTAAGTGGGCAGTACAATGAATGCAGATGGCAATGGATTAAATCTAACACTTCTTTTTTTTTCCTTTGCCTTATAGCTGTCACAAACTTTATTACATTCATTCTAAAGAGAGTCCTCTGAGTTTAACGTTCTTCTATAGCTCATAGTCACTTACTAGCTAGAGTGACTTGATTAGGGAACTACACTTCGTCATTTATTAACAATACCCATGTTAAACCCAGCAATGCTTTTCTCACTGTTGTGAATGAGAGATGCATCTGACAGAACAGACTGGTTTTCAAAGCAGTGCTTAGGGTATTACACACGTTAGTCCCCAAACTGCTGATGCAATGACTGCACTTATTGTAAGCTCTTTGGCTGCCTGTTCAGTGTTTGTACGGAGCCTGGCAAATGGGGTACTGGGCAATGATTAGGACCAGTATTCTAAGAGCTGTTGCCATGTAAATAAGAATCCTGCTTTATTATTAACATGGCAATGTTAATTGCCACTGGACTTTGATAGCTCAGTCCAGTGTCCTGCAGAGACTTAGAACCTTTATCTGCACAACCTTTTGTGAGCTGGCAGGGCTTTTTTGTTTTGTGGCTAACGTGTAAAACAGTTGCAGTTTCTCCCTCCCACATTGATACCTGTTTATCACATGCTTCCTATTCAGATGGAGAATAGAGGAAGGGAAACCAAGCATAAGACATGGAAAGAGATGTAAGAGATCAACATGTCTCTCCAAGCTTTGAGAACCTAAACTTCACCAAGTTGGTAATGGTAACAAGGTTCTAGCTGCACTCAAGGCTCCGGAAATGTAATTATTTCATCGATGAAAGTCGCAGTTTCAAACTGTTTCTCTTCAGATTTATGTTGGAGGGGCATAGCCAGTAATAGGAGCAATGATAAGTTATAACAGATTGAATCAAATTGTTTTCACTGTCCTAAAGGCTACAGCTTTTTGCTTGGCTCCATCTTATTTACAATAAACCTGAAATAGACCCAATTTACTGAATCTAAGCACTGTGTTTCTATATCTTCCTCTTTATATAAACTGGAAGTTTGTAAGTTCTGTTTTATAAAAACCTCAAGTGTTTCATGCTCAAGGAGAATGAATTAAAACATTTCTCAAGTACTTTCATTTTAAAATATTACACATCTGCCAAATTAGTTATTCATGAACAGCATGTTTTGATTTATTAGCCTACATCTAGACTTCAGCAAATATTTTAATATAAAAAATTATAAAGCTGCTTTATGATATTCAACCAACTCTAGCTAAGAACTGGAAGAGGTCATATATGCTGACTAAATGGAGCTGTAGCCTGCTGTTTAGGAAAAAGATGAGTTATTGCAAAAAACAATGCTAAGCATTACTGAAGTGGATCTCAAGGTCATGTGCTAATCATAGCTCATCAAGGCCCAAGAACAGGGCTCAGTACTATACAAAGGTAAACCTATTTCTTTCACTGGAATTGCTCCTATTTTATATAAGGAACAAGAGAGCTAGGAATCAAGTGCTGTGACTAGTTATCTGACTATTAATCCTGCAAATAAGATATGGATCAGAGCTGAAACACATGTGCCTGAAACACTGGAGAAATCTAGGGCCTAAGCTCAAGGCTTTAGCATTCCTCAATACAAATAATTTACAAGCCATGGAAAATTTTTATTGTAAATTAACCATGCCTTTCTTGTATATATTTAGAGGCAGCATGGTGGGGGAGGGCACTGAAATCTGTCCCAGCTGTGGCCTCGGCACTCCTAAAATCAAAATTCCAGGAACACGCTGCTCTAGAATTTTGGTTTGGGCCTGTATCGAGGTGCAAAGGGTGCTAAAATATATGCATTGATTGCATTGCTGCACGAGACGTTGTCTGAGTCTATAATCTTGATTGCAACAGATGGAAATTCTGGGATTGAATAATTGTTGATGGCATGTTGTCAAATTTAAGCTTGAAAAGCCTAGCAGCTGAGTTTTGTGTAGACCACAAGATGGCATAACTGTAACAGCAATGCAACAACTGGCATACCCAGGAAGTTAGAGATAGGTTTTTGGCTTTTTTTAAGAAAAGGGGTGTTTGTGACTCATACATTATTTAAAACAGTAGACTCCATGTAAGTGCATAGCCTTAGGAGTGAAAAAAGGCCATACACTTACTCAGAGGATGCACTCATCCATACTGTATGTAAAGAGTGTTCCACAAGTGCACATTGCTGTCAAGCTTATATTAACAGCCCCAAAACTAGCTCCTCTCATTTTTAAGGCTTGTCATAATTTCAGGGATGCAATCACCCAGGAAACAGACTTGTCCTGAGAGGCATAACAAGTCAGGCGGGTGCCCAGGGCAGCTGTGATGCACAGAGGCAGTAGCAACTTTGGCCTGCCAGTGTGATTGTGTGTTTGCAGTAGCAGTTACTATTTTGTCATTCTCCCTCTTTCCCCACATCAGCTCCAGGTGCTGCTGCCCCAGCTCTCTGTGGTAGTTATGCCACTGCTCATTCCCATTTTCAAAGCTTTTAATAATAGCCTTTTGACAGCTGCTTCCCTTCAGTCTTTGATTAAATGAAGAACAATTAGTTACAAAACAGATGCATAGTATGCAGATAAATGGAAAGTTACAAATAGAGGGGCTGAAATATGCTATGCACTTATGCATAGAACCAGAGTTTGTTACAGCCTGAGTAATAGACAACAACTCAACAAAATGGGACCAGTGTTATGTAATGCAGTTAAGGGAATGATGCATATGAGTGAAGTATACTGTACCAGCAAGAGGGGTTGGGAAATATATGAGATTTTGAAATATTTTCCAATACAGAAGAATGTCAAACTTATGACTATTTTTATGAACCAGTAAATTTAAAACTTACCACTTTGATCAACTGAAATATTTAATTTTTGATCAATTCAACTTATTTACTATAATCAACTTCAATTTCAAAATGAAAAAACAGTGTTTTCAAACAGGAAACTGGAATGCTTTGTTGTAAAAATATTGAAATGGCAAATGTTGGCAGTTTCAGAAAATTCTTTTCAATTTATTTCTGAGCTAACAAATGCATTGAAACAACCGCTTTACCCAAAAAAGTTTTGGTCTCAACAAATTTATGTTTTTGATAGAAAAACAGTGCATCAAATATTTCCCTGTGAACTTTTACATTTATGAAATTATTTGTAGTATTTAAAAGCTGTTTAAAAGAAAACACAAGGCTACTAACAGGTTTACAAATGCAAGCCATATATTGCTGTATAAAAACCTGCCTATTTAAGAAATTAGATCTGCCCATGCAACATAGTTGCTACTAGTAGCGATAACTGGGCTGAGTTCTCATTACTGTACGAACTGGAGTGGCAATAAAGAACTCTTCATTAGGATCTCAGATTCTTAGACCTTCACAGGTAATAATCAGTGGGTGCATCGACATGTGCAATTAATGTGAAGGAATAAACTCTGGGGCAGTTTGAGCAGGAGCAAACTACTCCCAGGTGCAGTGTCTACACATGCATGCAGGACAGCAGCAATTTAAGCCAGGGGGAAGCAGGCCTGGGCTGGCAGGGGGCTCAGGGGGTTAGCCCTGGGCCCTGGATAGTGGCATTGGGCAACAGAGGGGTTGGCTGGGGCATGAGGGTACTGAACTTGAAGAGCTTTGTGGCTAGGTGGCAGGCAGGAGTCTGGCTCCTGGCTGTCTGGGCTGACTAGGTAAAATTTATGCCCATAGTCAGCGGGTGCATCTACACGAGGCACTACATTGCCATAGAAATGTGCTGCAGCAAAGTAGCATCAGTGGGCAAAAACCATGACATTGCTGCTACATTGCTGTAGCAATGCACTCTCTTGCTATAGCACATTGCTACAGCGACATAGTGGCTAAAAATAACTGTGCACCACCAGCACGGTGCACTAACAGCTGTTACTTCTAAAGGATTTACTAAATGACTGTACAGTAAAAATGGCGTAGTAGGGAAACATGTAGATGTGCCCAGTGTCTACACGTGTGTTTAATCACAGTAAATTACCCTGGTGTAAGATAGTACTGTTAATTAGTTTACTGCAGCCTAATACCATTGCACACATAGGCGATGATGCTTTACTCCACAGCCTTAGCCTACTCTGCAGTTAAGCACATGTGTAGTTGCAGCCAGAATGTGTTAATCAAAAGGGCATACAGCAAGACTCAGCTCTTCTCTTTGACCTATGAATATATATTTACATTGGACATGGCTCAGTAGAAATAGTTTGTGGATTCTGCAGGGAGTCAAAATTTTGTTATATGATTTAGTGATTTGATTGGTCTGAAGTAATTTCTACCAGGTGGAGATAGCTTGTTGTGTATTCATTCAGGGCCTGACTAAGACTGCTCTGTGCTACAGCAGTACAAATAAGAATAGCTGATTATAGCAGGACAGAGGGGTTAAGAAGGGAGAAACCCGTGTTCTCCCTGTCTCCCTTACCTGCAGGCCAGTGAAAAGTGGGGAGACACAGCTGGAGCATTAGGTGCGGCATCGCAGGACATTTGGCCAGAGAGCTGCATGCCGGAAGACCCAGCCAGGAAACCGCAGCTGCCTGGGAGAGAGGCCCTGGCCAGGAGTCTATCAGTCTGCACACTGAGCCCCAGGTAGCCTGGGGCCCCAGATGAGAAGAGTCCCAGCCCTAATAGAAAAGTTTATTAAAGAGGCCATCCTTAATGGACTGGCCGACGCCAACATCCTGAGGAATAGCCAGCATGGGTTTGTTGCAGGTAGGTCTTGCTTGACCAGTCTCATTTCCTTTTATGACCAGGTGATCTATCACCTGGACAAGGGAGAAGAGATTGATGTCATATATCTTGACTTCAAAAAAGCCTTTGATCTGGTATCCTATGATCACCTTGGTGAAACTGGCCAATTGTGGCCTTGGGTCCACCACGATCCGCTGGCTGGGAAATTGGCTCCGTGGTCGGACCCAGAGGGTGGTAATTGACGGAAGTCAATCGTCATGGTGCCCTATGTCCTTGGACCCATATTGTTCAACATCTTCATTAATGATGTGGACATTGGAGTCAGAAGCGGACTGGCCAAGTTCACCGGATGACACCAAACTTTGGGGCAAAGCATCCACACCTGAAGACAGGAGGGCAATCCAGGCTGACCTGGACAGGCTCAGCAAATGGGCGGACAAGAACCTGATGGAGTTTAATACTGAAAAATGCAAGGTTCTCCACCTTGGGAGGAAAAACCTGCAGCATCCTTATAGGCTCGGCAGTGCTACATTGGCTAGTACTACAGAAGAAAGAGACTTGGAGTTCATCACTGACCACAAGATGAACATGAGCCTGCAATGTGATGCTACAGCTAGTAAAGTGACCAAAATGCTGGCTTGCATCCATAGATCCTTCTCAAGCAAATCCTGGGATGTCATTCTCCCCTTGTACTCGGCCTTGGTGAGGCCACAGCTGGAGTACTGCATCCAGTTTTGGGCTCCACAATTCAAAAAGGATGTGGAGAAGCTTGAGAGAGCCCGGAGAAGAGCCAAGCACATGATCAGAGGTCAGGAAAACAGACCCTATGATGACAGGCTGAGAGCTATGGGGCTCTTTAGACTGGAAAAGCGCAGGCTCAGGGGTGATCTGTTGGCCACCTATAAGTTTATCAGGGGTGACCACCAGTATCTGGGGGAACGTTTGTTCACCAGAGCGCCCCAAGGGATGACGAGGTCAAACGGTTATAAACTACTGCAAGAACGTTTCAGGCTGGACATAAGGAAGAATTTCTTTACTGTCCGAGCCCCCAAGGTCTGGAATAGCCTGCCATCGGAGGTGGTTCAAGCACCTACATTGAACACCTTCAAGAGTAAATTGGATGCTTATCTTGCTGGGATCCTATGACCCCAGCTGACTTCCTGCCCTTCGGGCGGGGGGCTGGACTCGATGATCTTCCGAGGTCCCTTCCAGCCCTAATGTTTATGAATCTATGAATCTATGACTCACTTCAGGTGGGCCCTCCTCCCACAGGGGGCATGAGCTGCAGCTGGGAGGCAAGCCCAGATGCTGACTGTTTGGATGCGCCTCAGGGCAGAGGTAAAAGGCAGCCAGAAATGATGGAAGAAACTCTCAGATGACAGATGAAGATACACATGCTGGA
The DNA here is from genome assembly GCF_000455745.1 of Alligator sinensis. Lineage (NCBI taxonomy): Eukaryota > Metazoa > Chordata > Crocodylia > Alligatoridae > Alligator > Alligator sinensis. The sequence goes on along the minus strand of NW_005842751.1, from coordinate 305,487 downwards.
AGAGGGTGAGAGGCAGCCAGACTGCCTACATTTTTTATTTTCATACTAGATGGACTGGTGGGAATTCCAGGTGTAAGTTCAGGGAGGTATTTTTCAGACACTCCAAGCCTGGCGTGACAATTGGATTACAATTGACATGACCAAAAAAACATATGGAGGCCTGTGGTTGGACTGTAAGGGTGGAGTAGCTCCCAATCTGGATCTCATAAGGGCCTTGCCAAATTACATTCAGGAGTTCTGCGAGTCTGATACAGGGCTGCCCTGACCGGGTAAGGTATCATCTCCTGCTGAGGCAGAATTCTATAGACTGTCCATCAAGTCGTGGCAGACGAGCACCTCAGTTGGAAATGATATTCTCCAGGGAAGGCAATAGGAGAGACAACTAGGCCACAGTGCCAGTATTGTTACACTGATGATGCTTGTGTTCATTAGTGTATTTTTAATTCCATGGTCAAGAGTGCCAGAACTTTTTTATTGAAGAATAGTACACATGCAAACAGAAACTGAATTTCTGTCATACATATTTTTCTTTAACTACAGAGAAGAAAAACCAAATGGACACAACAATAAATGTTGTGGGTACCTCCAAAGAAATTAGACTTTTCCTATTTATGGATTTCCTAATTATCATCCAAATGGAAAACTGACTGTTCCAAATTAGCTAGGTATAATACTGTTCTGTAATACATAAAGTGTAATGACATATAAAATGCTGCATTTTTAAAAAGCAAATCAAACATTTTAATTAACAGGTAGTTCTTTTGAGTTGACAAAGTTATTCATTTTACTGGGGAATGACTTTGCCTGTTACTATCATGGTAGAAGCCATCACCCAAGATATGAACAGCATACACCCGGATTATGTGATAATCTACTAAATAAGAAAATGAGCAACTTATCCATTTTATATAATGATTGCTGAGATTTTCAAAGCAACCTCTGAGATTTACACATAATGCTCTGCCTCCCAGAAGACTTCCTTTTGGTAATTATCACCCCTTGTAGCAGACATCTGTTAGAGTCCCTCAGCGTTCACCATGAAATTCCATGAATAAAGATTTCGTAGGTCTGAATCTTTAGAGGAAAATAACCTCCAGGGAAGGAATGGATATTTGCAGCACCTACGTAAGCAGCAATAAGTGAATAAGTGAAAGACTCCACAACCTGTAAGTTAACTTAAAAAAAGCCTGAGTCATAGCTCACACTAGTGTGAAATGGTTGGCATAAACCATTAGACTAGACTTTGGCTGATGTAATTAGGACAGCTCCCAACGAAGGAAGGATGTGTTCCATTTCTGCATCAGTGTATGTAAGTGTACTGGGACCCTAATTTACTGGGACCCAATAAATTAGACTAGCAATATATTCTCTTTGTAGGTTATAAAACTCTTCATAATTTTGCAAATAGAGGGAAATATTCAATGCAAAAAACTTAGCCTTGCAACTCCTATTGATTGTAAAAGGAATTTTTCCAACCAAACTCCTTCATATTAAAAGTGTATTTCTTACAGTACAGCTCATGTATGTTTATAGAATTTACTTTTCCTATCTAAGTAGAATAGTATCATTCTTTTTAAAGGAATGGACATAGAACATATTATCAGTTAACATTTTATTCTGAAGATCTTCTGCAATTACTGCAAGTGACAAGAGAAGGAAGACAGCTGGCATTTAATGACATGCTTTTGTAAGATGCTAATATGCTTTGCCAAAATTATAACTGCATTTGACTGGGTTCTGGGCTTGAACCTGAAATTGGGAAAAAATATCTTGCACAGAAAATAGAAATGTGTAACTGATGATGTCACCAGCACTTGAGTTCATTAATCATTATAATAAAATAATGCACATAAACCTAGATTAATAGAAACTAGAAATAAAAGCTGTTTAGCAGGTCATCTAGTTCCTCTCCCCCTTCCAACAATAGAAGTCGGTAGAGCTATTAGGTGCTTAGCACGCTTGAAAAATCAGGCCACTTTGTTGGCTGTCTAAAGATAGATTGTGGGGTCTTATTTCTGAAAGTCTTGGCTAGTGTTGCTTGTCTTCACAAAGTAGCACTAATGTGCTTGTGCAGTTATCTCATTTATTTGATCTGTCACTTTTTCATAAATATCCCTATTTTTGCCAAGAGAAATTTAGTCTGGGCTACTGAAATATATTCTCTATGGTAATGAGAAGTGCTTGAGAGAAATATGACCAACCTCTAGGGGTTTTGCTTTAAAAAGTATGAAATAATTGCCTCAAGACATAAACAGTAGTAATTTGTCATAGAAATAAAGGCTGCCCATGTATTAAGCATAACAAAATAATATGCTAAGCCAGTGGTTTTCAACCTTTTTAGGCTTGCAGCACCCCTCAGAAAATGCCTGCTTAGTTTTCACTCATTTTTTACTACAAAAAATGAATATAGCAATTCTTCTGTTGCAAAGCACTCAGAAAGATCAAAATAGGACAGAATGTTTTTCTTAAAATCTGAGAAAAGTAAGACTAAAAGGGATTTCCAGAGATCATTTAATCTAGATCCCTGCCTGAGACAGGACTATCCCTATCCAAACCATCCATTGTCTAACCTCTTGGCAAGACTACACTATCAATCCTGATACAACCACAAGACATAACCTAATTCATAGCAGATAAAGTAAGGGGATGATGGTGGCCAACATCCTGCTGGTGCAAATGTTGTTAAAATATGCTTCAGATACCTAAGGAGAAGGGCTATGCCCACTGCTATAAAGGAAGGCAAAACTCCACACAGCCCATACCAATCAGACTATGGGATAAAATTCCTTGCTGACCCCAGATATGATGACTGGTCTGACCCTAAGTGGAGGGCAAGACCCTCTAGCCATAAATCTCTAAGTTTAAGTCCCAGGAACAGTATTGGCACACCCCAGTCAAAATCCCCAGTCTTGGATGCAGCCAACACTCAATATTTCTGAGGAATGCTTAAAAAAACCATGACATATGCAGTAGGAGGGGGGAAAATCCCTCCCTGCCCCATGTGGCAGCCAGAAAAACTCAGAAACATGAGGAATACTCATAGTAGAATATAGGCATAGATACTCCTAGGTCATCCATGACCAATGCCTACACAACATTTTCTTGAACCCCTCCAAGGATAAGAGTTCACAGCTTCCCTAGGCAGTCTATTCTACTGCCTCATTGTTCTAACAGTGAAGACATTTTTCTGGCTATCCAATCTAAACTCACTTTGCTACAGCTTCAAGCTACTATTCCATGTCCTGCTCTCTGCAGCATGAGAGAAAATGTGTTTTCCCTCTTCTTTATGACATCCCTTCAGGTATTTGAACACTGCTATCATGTCCCCTCTTATGCACCTTTTCTGCAAGTTGAACATGCCTATTTCCTTCAACATCTCCTCACATGACTTGCCTTCCAAGCCCTGTGCCATTTTTGTTCCTCTGGAACCTCTCTAACTTTTCCATCTCCTCTTTAAGATGTGCATCCCAAAACTGCACACAGTACTCTAGATGAGGCCTGACCAGTACCGAGTAGAGAAGCACTATCATCTCCTGCATCTTACACTTAGTGCATCTATTGATGCGTCCCAAAACTGCATTTGCCTTTTGTGCAGCTGCATCACATTATGAACTCATATTGAGAAGGTGATCTACTAAGATTCCCAGATATTCCTCTGTAGTGCTACCGTCTAGCCAGGTGTTACCCATTTTGTTTTTGTGTTTTTGATTATTCTTCCCAAAGTGTAACAGTTTGCGTTTGTCAGCACTGAACTTCATCCTGTTCAGTAGAGATGCATAGGGGGTGCACGTGCACCCCCTGAGACCGCTGGTGTACCCTCTGACTGCCGGCATTCCCCATTTAGGTGGTGGGCGGGGGGGCCAGGTGAGAATGCTGGTGCTCCCACTGAGAGCACCAGCTGGAAAGTGGGGGCGCCAGGAGAATCGATCCACGCGGTCTCCCTATGGCCGATAGTGCCAACCCAGAAGTGCGCGATTGGCCACAGTCAGCACAACTGGCCACAGGGGGCACCCCCTCTCCCTGGTCAGCATGATCAGTCATGGGGCGACCCCACCCCCTGGTTGCTGATTGGCCACTGGGGGGGTGGGGGGGCAAGTGCCTGAGCCTGCGTATTGGCAAGAGCTGGGGGCGTGGCTCCAGAGCAGTGCGGGCTGCTCAAAAGACAGCTGGGAACCAGCTGGCAGCGAGCCAGGGGGAGAGGGGGAAAATACCAGTTGGGAGATGCCAGCTCCAGAGCTGGGAGGCTGTAGCTCTAGCCCCAGCTATGCAGGGAAGGAGCCAGCCGCCCACCAGGGGACCCTGGCCAGTGAGGCTGGAGGCAGGCTCAGGCATCAGCAAGGGCAAAGGAGCCCCATTGAGGGTCAGCAAACAGCAGGGACACCACTGGGGAGCGGCACGGTTCGGACTGGGAGCCCAGGTACTGCAGTTGAGGGCGGACCCTCAAGCCCATAGCCATCCTCCAATAGCCTTGGAGGAGGCAAACCAGGGAGGACTGTGAGCCCCCTAAAGGGGGAGAAGGGTGACACCGGCAAGAAGGACCAGGAAGACGGGACATCAGGTCAGCCGGGCTCCAGCACGGGGATGCCAGAAGGACTGGTAGGAAAGGGGCATAGGGTCACCCCCAGGTCCACTGCCTGTGAGAGGGGAGGGGATGAATAAGTGCCCTGAAGGAAGAGAAGAGGAGGCACCACCATAGGTTTCACCCTGACGTCGCTGGGGGGCAAGGCACCGATGAAGAGGTCCCCAAAGCCTTACAACACCTACCAGTGACAATACAGATTGGTCCAATTCAAGATGGAGCCTCACCTCACAGATCTTGATCCTCCACAAAGATGTCCACCCCCTCAACCGAGTCGGGTTTTTGAACCTTGATGTAATACTTAACTGCCTAAACATTACATAAGTTCTTCACTAAGTACTTAAATCTTTCACTGGATCTAACCCCAAGTCTTCCCTGTGTATACCAACCTACACTTAATGTAATGAAAAAATAACTTCATTTTCTTCCCACCATTAAAGGAAAATGTGGCAAAGTTATCTGACTCAGATTCTAGTTTGCATATTTTAAGAAGCTTCTATTCCCCAAGAGAATGACATCAGCAGTGTCCCATTTAAACTACTGCAAAAAAGTCTGTCTATCAAGCACTCAGTGTTCATATAAATACATTAAAATAGCTTTTTTGAAGAAGTTCCTCATTCATAACAAGTAATCTCAGCACTAATCATTCTGTCAGAAATCATGCAAACTCTCTAGAAAGCTGTCCCTAGTTTTATAAAATGAAAGAGTTGGTGTTTTTCTCACCAACCTACACCTAGTGTAGTCCATTGTATACAGGCTCACAGTTGTTTCTAATATCTGCAGTTGCGATACTTTTTTCTTAAAGCCCCAAATCCTGGACTCATGATCATATGAATATCTTAGATTTCATTTTGTGTACTTTATAGCTCTCTTGGTAGAAGAGAAAAGCTTGAAAACTTGGCTTGAGTATAATATAACAGCTCAGAAGCTAGAAACTAGACAAGAAAAACCTAAAACATTTTTTTTTTAAGTGTGGAGGGCGCGCACATAATTTTTGAAAGCTTAAAGTAGTGTGGGATTCATCAGCAGAAAAGGAAAAATAAAATCTTCAGTTATAAGTCTCTTCCTCTCCCTTTCTTCAAGATCTGCTTTATTTCCAAAATACAAACTCACAACCAGAGCAAATGAATAAACACTACTGGGTAAGAACCACCTGAGGGCTTTTCATCTTCTGCTGACAGAGAAGCGAGGCCACATCCTTCTTTACAGAAGCTTCTTGGAACAGCAAGTTCTCTTGTACAATCCTATTCAGATCAAAAATGGACCAGGTAGCTAATAATGCCTGAGTGTCTACATATTTTGACACACTGATTTTTAGTAATTAGATTGCTTTCACTTTTTGGCAGCTAAACAGAAAATTAAATTCTAGGGGTGAAAGCCTGTTATAGGCTGATCCTCTATGACTGTTCTATTGTCAGAGGAGTATAAGTTATAAAAAGCCACAGAGAAGACAAAACAGTAAAAGGAAACAGGGAAAAACAATACAGGAAATTCCAGCCTTTCTAGACCATTTAATGTGTTGCAACAAATGTAATGTCAACAACTATGAAATGAAACAACCGGTAAATAATTATGGTTTTGATTTTCTTCCCATGCTCCAGTGACACTGGCAAACAAGTAGAATTTTGTTTGTGTTATTTATGAACATTTCCATTCTACTGATGGCTTCTCATTTTTTAAATGTCCGGTCCCTAACCTGCATGAATACTATGGATGAAACTGCCATGACTGTGAGGGTGGCACACTTATGTCAGGGTAAATGTAGAGTGGGAACTGGTGTAAGTCAGTCAGTCCACTCCAAGACAAAGCTACCCCTTGAAGAGTCCAGATACATTAGTGTAAGCTACTAGTATTAGTCATGTGTAGGAGGTCAGAGCTCTGGTCAGTGTTATGTACTGGTGGCCATCTGCTCAATGCAGAGAGGCAATTACCATCTCCCCTGTCACTTAATGTCACCCGTGGTTCAGATGGCAACATCAGAAAGCTGTTACCTGTCTATTGCAGATGCTGGTCTAACTTACACTAGTGCATAAACCAATGGAAGATACACTGGTGTTTGGGTGTGGATATACAACACATTAAGTTAATTAAATTAAATATACAACACATTAAGTTAATTAAATTAAAACTACTTCACTTTTTAAACTCAGCATTAACTCAGCAACTAAGTTGCTTATATGTCCTTCTCCCCCGCCCCACAGTGTCTGAGTATCTAATTTATCCTTATAACCTTTCTAATTAACAGGGGTTATTGCTCCCATTTTACAGATGGGAAACTGATAGAGAGACTAAGAGACTTGCTATAGGTCAAATGGGAAGTCTGTAGCAGAGGACAGAATTGAATCAGGGTTTTCCAAGTCTTAGAGCCTTGTTACATGTCACCCTTGGCATGTGTTAAATGCACTTAAAATGTGCAGAGCCACAGCCGAGTGTCCAGCTGAGTGTCCACGTGTTAAAGCAGTTAAAAATGTGCCAAGTATACTTGAAGCATCACAAAGTTATGTCCCTTTGGGTGAGGAATATCTCTAGTTTGTGTTAGGCAGCATGTGCTGCTCTAATGTCAGTCTTCTCAACCGAGATAAACAAGCAGTTTGCAGGCCTCCAGCATCCCAGGAGGATGCACTGCTCCCAGTCACCCCTCTATTCTGTGGATGATATATCCCTGAACACTACTACTCAGTAAGGTGGTACTTCCTGGGGGCAGGCAGGGCCCCACCAATCCCCCTAAACAGCACAGCACAACACAGCACAGCACAACTAGTCCTAAACTGAGCAGGTGGACTGTGGTGTAGCTGGCCCATCACTCCATGCTTCTGAAGTGCCAATCCCCCTTCTGGTAGCTGTGGTTTCACACTTGCAAAAAAGCTGGATTCCCCATGGGCAAGGACAGGTGATACAGTGTAGTAGGAGTGTGGAGATGTGGGGAGGGGGAGAAGCATGCCCCATGTTCCAGTGCCCCCTCCTGGCAGCTTCATGATCCACGTGAGTGTGGCTTCTCCCACAAACGTGGGGCCACGGACACCAGGACAGGGGCTGGCATGGAGGAAGCATAGAACCACTGGGAGGGGGAGATGTAAGTTCCATTCTTCCACCAAGCCAACCCCCTCCCAGCAGCTGTGGCTCCACACTTGGAGGGGAATCTGGAGCATGGAGACACCAGGATGGGATTGGTGTGGCAGGAGCATGGAGCTGCAGAGCAGATGTGCCACTGTCTGCCTGCTTGGGACTGCTGTCCCATGCATGGCACTCACCCATGGCCAGGGACTGCAGCCCCAAGCAGAAGGACAGCAGCGTGACGGATCAGAACTTCAAGAGAATGTTTTTTATGGCTGTTCTCTTGCAACTAACAATAGTAAGAGTTTCCCAGCTATTCTTTATAGTTATCAGCCCTATGCCCCCTTTAGTCCTTCCCCAATAGGGTGGGGTCCCCCTCCAGAGCTGGAAACCAAAGCCAGACCTCCTGACTCCCAGCTCCCCTGCTCTAACCCCCACACCTCTCTCAGAGCAAGGATAGACCCCAGGCATCCTGGCTCCTTGCCATGCCCCTGCTTGCCAATCCTCTAGAGGCAAGTCAGAGCTATGCAGGTCAAAGATGGCATTAAGCCTTAATGTGCAACTGCTCAGAGCACATTCTAACTTTAATGCTGTATACCATTCCATAAAGCTAGCACTTGCAAACTGTAATGTGTGACAACCCCCTTAGGCCAGCAACCTACCATTAGATTACATTTCTGTGCATGGTTTGGGGATAATTACACCGATCCTGTGATGTACTTTCCCCCTAAATTACAAATCAGAATTCTTGACCTCAAACCCCATCCAACTGGAGAATTCATCTGGGAATGTGTTAAAACAGCCTCTGCAAAGAACAGCAACATTGAGAAACAGCTAAATCCTCTAAGGCTGTCTTCCACTACTGGAGCTCATGCTGAACCACAGAGTTTGTATCTGGGTTTTAATTTTTGTAAATCTATATGCTGGGCAGGGGGCTTTAATCCAGGTCCAGAGACATCAATTACTTTAACTGTATCCTGTTTAAAAAACAGCTATTTACCCACCATATTTATGCATTTGGTTAGTACCTATCCCTAGTCTATAATAGAAACAAAGGCATCCACATGTTCTATAACGGCTTCCAAGCAAGGGAGCACTTGTTGCTAGTGAATGAGTGCTCTGTCAGTGTAAAGCTGCCAGAGAAATTCTGCAAAAATATACCCCATGTCCGCTTCCTAATTAAAAATTGTCTCAGAAAACCTGCCCCTGAAAGCAGGGCAGAACATCAGCTATCTCTGTGGTACTGCAGTTGTAAACAACAGTTTAAAAATATTGAAGAGCCCTTGGATTTTCTTTGAATATAAATAGGGGAAGCTGCCAAACATTAAGTGATACAAAATGTGTACCTATTGCAATATCTGTCAGAAGATATTTAGCTGTAAGCACAGCTCAAAGAAATGAAATCACTGAACTAGAAGGAGGCAGGTGTCTGCTTATGAGAATGGAATTTCAACAACTACCTGGCAACAGGGAGAAGCTCCCAAGGAGGAGTATACCTACTTGGCCCGTACTTGCAGGGAGGGAGTTAGAAAAGCCAAAGCAGCTACAGAGTTGAGGCTCACAGCACAAATTAAAGACAACAAAAAAATCTTTTTTTAGGCATGTAGGAAGTAAAAGGAAAGTACAGGGCAGCATAGGGCCCCTACTGAACAAGAAGGAAAAATTAGTGACAGACAGGGGGGGCAAGGCTGAGCTATTCAATGAGTTTTTTGCCCCAGTGTTCCTGAACAGGGCTCAAGATAAGTCTCCTAATGGGTTCTTAGATGGGCATCCGAGGGACACCAGCCCACCAACTGTCAATGGTGACTTGGTGCAGTCACTTGGATGGACTGATGTGTTCAAGTCAGCAGGCCCGGATGAACTGCATCCAAGGGTACTGAAGGGATTGGCCGGTGTCATAGCAGAACCACTGGCACGGCTGTTTGAGCACTCATGGTGCTCGGGTCAGGTCCTGGAGGACTGGAAAAGGGCCAATGTACTCCCTATTTTCAAGAAGGGAAGGAAAAAGGGTCCAAGTAATTATAGGCCAGTCAGTCTCACCTCCATCCTTGGAAAGGTCTTTGAAAAGATTATGAAGGATCATATTTGTGGGAGTCCAGCAGGAAAAATAATGGAGCAGGGAAACCAGCACGGATTTGTAGCAGGTAGATCATGCCTGACCAATCTGGTTTCGTTTTATGACAGGGTCACAAAATGCTTAGACGCAGGAGTAGAGGTAGATGTCATTTTCTTGGATTTTAGCAAGGCCTTTGATACAGTATCTCCTCCCATTCTCATAAATAAATTAAGACGCTGTGACAAAGATATTTACACAGTCCGGTGGGTGGCAAATTGGCTTAGCAGTCGCAACCAAAGAGTGGTAGTAGATGGGTCAGTATCAGCCTGGAAGGATGTGGGTAGTGCAGTCCTGCAGGGTTTGGTCCTTGGACCTGTGCTCTTCAATATCTTCATCAGTGACTTGGATGTGGGTGTAAAGTGTACTCTGTCCAAGTTTGCGGATGATACTAAATTGTGGGGTGAAGTGCACACTCTGGAGGGCAGGGAATGATTGCAGGCAGACCTGGACAGGTTAGAAGAGTGGGCAGTACACAATAGGATGCAGTTCAACAAGGCCAAGTGCAGAGTGCTGCACCTAGGGCGCAAAAATATCCAGCACACCTGCTGGCTGGGAAGTGACCCTCTCAGCAGCACAGAAGTGGAAAGGGATCTCAGGGTCATAGTGGACTCCAAGATGAACATGAGTTGTCAGTATGACAAAATCATCAGCAAAGCTAACCGCACTTTGTCATGCATCAGCAGATGCATGACAAATAGATCCAAGGAGGTGATACTTCCCCTCTATGCCGCATTGGTCAGACCGCAGTTGGAGTACTGCATCCAGTTTTGGGTGCCATACTTCAAGTAGGATGTTGATAGACTCGAGAGAGTCCAGAGGAGGGCCATTCATATGGTTAGGAGCTTACAAGACAAGCCCTATGAGGAGAGATTGAGGGACCTGGACCTCTTCAGCCTCCGCAAGAGAAGGCTGAAAGATGTGATCTTGTGGCTGCCTATAAATTCATTAGGGGGACGTAGCAAGGGGTCGGACATACTCTGTTCACCAGGGCGCTTCTTGGGGTAACAAGGAACAATGGTCACAGACTGACAGAGAGCAGATTTAGGCTGGATATCAGGAACAATTTCTTCACAGTAGGGGTGCCCAAAATTTGGAATGTGCTTCCAGGGGAGGTGGTGCTCTCCCCTACCTTGGAGGTCTTTAAGAGAAGGCTGGATAGGCATCTGGCTGG
>NW_005842751.1:278549-294531 GCF_000455745.1 Alligator sinensis | reverse complement strand
TTAGGCAGGGGTCGGACTCGATGATCTGTTGAGGTCCCTTCCAACCCTAGCATATATGAATCTATGAACCTTATTTTCAGAATGGAAAACCAGGAAAAGAGCTGACGAAGCTGCTTCATGCGGCACATGCAATGCAGAATGGCTGGGAAGGCTGGTGAAGATGAAGCTATTAAAAGAATATTGATTTTTTAAAGTGTTATCAATGCTCTTAAACTTAGATACATAAATGAACACACACTGTGAGCTCATTATTGGATACCTGAAACTGACAGCCTCTTGGCAAGTTAGGGACCACAGGGATAGATTTAATAGAGGATTGTCACGCTACTTAGGCAGAGGACACGTCTACATGAGATGCTTAACTTGCGCAATAGCTTCATTTACTGAGCAGTAAGCATGTGCCTCTACATGTACACATGCTTACTAGGCAGTAAACCTTGCTAATCTCAAGTAAGTTGCTACCTGCAAATGCAAGTAGCAAATTTACTTTTGATTAGTAATGGTGCAGTAGCACTTATGGAAGCAAGTATGCTCCCAGGCAGCTGTCCACTAGGGAGCGGGAGATTGATCCCTGCCCCAGGAGCTGCCTGCTGCCAGGGCAGGCTCCACCACCAGAGCCCAGGTAGGCACTATGTCCCCCTGCCCCAGCAGCAGGGAGCTCCAAGCCCCGCACTCCAAGATCATGATTGGGGAGTGGGGGCTGGAAGACACTTATCTCCCAGCAAAAGCTCTGCAACCACAGGGCTGACACTGGGAGACCCTTATCTCCTAGCATCAGCTCTATGACCATGGGGTTAGTGCTGGGAGACCCCCATCTCCCAGTGCCAGGTCTGTGACTGCAGAGCAAGGTCCAGAAGACCCTTATTTCCTAGTTCAGAGACCCTTATTTCCCACATGGAGCTGAGCAGGTAACAAGCTCCCCAGCCCATTCCCCACCCAGCTCTGTGCTCAGAGAGCTGAGTCAAGAAAACGGTTCTCCAGAATCCACCCCATGCCCCATTTGGTTGATCAAGGCACAGGGCTTGGAAAGAGCCACAGGGGTGGGGTAGGTCCCAGCCCCCTGTCCCAGTAGGTGGGGCAGCTAGGAGTGAGCCCCACCCCCTGAAGCTCTTTCCAAGTCCCCTGCCCCTAACTGGGGAGTCAGGGCCAGGAGATCCCTGCTGCTGGGTTAGGGGGACATTGTCCATACCCTGGCAGCAGGCAACCCCCAGAGACAGGGTGTAATGTCCCAGCCCCAACCAGAAAACAGCTTTCTCCTGGCTCTGTGCTCCCTGCCGGCCTCAGGGCTAGCACACAGGGGGAGTCTAAACCTCCCCCTGGTGACAGCAGGGGCCCATTGCAGGATCCTAAGACATGGGAGCAGTTTGCTGTTATTAGCAGCAAATTTGCTCCTGCTTCTTTGCATGTGTAGATGCCTGCCCAGGAGTGTTTACTTGTGAGTAAAGTAAATCCTGAATCAATGCATGTGTAAATGCACCTAGAGTTTAAGAACCTAAGTCCAGAACTACAATCTAAAAAAACTCACTCAGCTATCATTTAACCCTGGAGGCAATTAACTATTTTATATGAAGGTTCCTTGAGCACCTAGACTTGTACCTCTGCACATGCCCCAGTCATAGTTTCATAGTAGCTAGGAACAGGAGGGACCTGAACAGATCATCTAGCCTGACCGCCTGCCACAGGCAGGAATGAATGCTGGGTTCACAAGACCCCAGACAGGTGATCGTCCAACCTCCTCTTGAATTTGCCTGAGGTAGGGGCGAGGACCACTTCCCTGGGAAGTTGGTTCCAGATTTTGGCCACCCTAACTGTAAAATATTGCCTTCTGATCTCTAACCTAAACCTATTCTCCATCAGCTTATTACCATTGTTCCTCATCCAGTCTGAGCAGCTCAATGGCTAACTCATGCCCAAACCCTATTAGAACCCAGAAAATAGATATTCTTATGCTTAAGTCCCCTGAAGGGCACAACATGGTAGGCATTCTTAAAGTACACCTACTATATACTGATATAACATATGACAGGATTGGGTACCCTACAATATGCAGTTGTGGCCACTTTTGAAACAGGATAATTGCTGGTAGTGTTGACACCATTTATATAATGGCCTAGTGATTAGAACACTCACCCAGGAAGTAGGAGTTGCAGGTTTAGTCTTTCCTCTGCCTGAGGAGGTTCAAACCTATCTCTAAGGAAAAAGCCTCCCAAACAAAATATTCTGCTGGGAGAAAACTTCCTGATCGTTCTGTTGAAGTTGTTCCAGCAGGTGGCAAAGAATTCAAGATTAGTTGGGTCAAAGAGACAGAGTGCAAGAATGAGCAAAACTCTAGAGCTGTGGGTAGGCACCCACCTTGGATTAGGATGTCCTGGTTATCATCCCTGTATTTTAATATAAAACAGCTTCAACACCGTTAAGTATCTGCAATGCTAATCCAGGTGCATTAGGTAGTTTATAACATACACGATGAAATTTGGTAACCAAACTAGGAAAATTTGCAATACTTAGAAGGATTTTGGTTTCTGTTTTTTTTTGTTTGTAAATCTGAATTCAATCAATCATTATCAAGGCCTATTTTGAGTACCCTTCTGCTTCTACCTAGAAAATAGAGGCAGCATGAGGATCACTGTGTTTCTAACCTGTTTATGATTGTTGTGCCATTTTTATAGCTGCACCTCTGATCTCTTTGCTGTTTTCTTAAATTGTAAACAGAGATCACCTTTGTGCTGCGATAAATATGGTGGCACAAAGTGAAAGCAAACAGACATCCATATCTTCTGTGGCCAAGAGAGACATCCAAATTGGTGGCCAAGAGAGAAGATAGTGATAAAATTTCCCATTTTATTGTGACTGACAGTTGTTTGCTAATGGCAGGAGAGCAAACGTAGCCCTGAGTTGTCCATGCTGTCCAGCTGCTCTGGGCATGGGAGAGGCCTGGTTCTGTGCACCCCAGGTATTCCTGGCCAGGTTTGGACCCCTCAAGCTTTAGGAGTGCCTGCCTCACTTTCCCCGCTTACCCAGACATGTCCCAGGGATCTCTGGAGCAGATGTGGGTAAGTGGGAAAATTCAGGGCTTGATCCTGACACAGTGGTTATGTCTGTAAGTGAGGGTTCCTCACTTGAAGACATGCCCCCCACCATGTTGGAGTGCAGCAGTGATACACATGTTGTGGGAATGCCACTGTATGGGATTTCCCCAGTGGGTATGTACAAGAAGGGAGGGGAAGAACCCCTATGGGATTTTCACTCTCCATTCTTACAGATGCACCTGTGGGTATCCCCCAAAGGGAATTCCCCTGCTCCCCAACATGGGAGGTTTGCCTGCAATTTGCCCCACTTGCAGATGCACCCCAAGTCAGGGTGTGGCACCTGGTGATGTCTGTCAATGTCTGTGAATCACAATCAGCTGTTTGCATATTGCAACGCAGCTGATCATGCTCCACAGACAATGTCTGTTTTCAGCCTCTGAGTGCATCTCTCCAGCTATCATGCTTTATGACGTTACCTCTCCTGGGATAGAATAATGTAATTCTCCAACTTTTGGTCTGTGTTTTAAGCTACAGTAATTTGTATAATCAACATTTCTGACCTAGCAGGTCCATTTAGGTTCAACAACACCAATCTTTCCCTTCAAAAGCTGATGATGAAGCAGACCTCTTGAACCAAAGTATTATATAAGCTTAAGAGTAGCAACAAAGCATAATATGACAGAGAAAAAGATTTTAAATATAGCAGACTTACCTTTTGAGCTCTGGATGATTCCTGGGCTCGAGATTCTGCAATCCCAAGTGGTGGAGCCCACCCACCAATCAGAAGCAAGCCAGGGTAAGCAAGGCCATGCCCTTTTCCCAAAGGGAGGGGGCAAGGAGAAATCTAGACCTGGTTCAAGACTGTGCCCTGCCAGGTCCGGAGAACTTCAGGGGTGGAGCCCCTGAAGTGTATAAAAGGAGACCATGCTCAGCACACTGGGGAGAGAAATGCGGTGAGAGACGGCAAGGAGAGAGGAGCTCCGGAGACGACCGTCCTCGGGACCCCGTCTGAACCTCAATGGTGCACAGATCGGCACATGGTGCTCAGGCTCTAGGAGCTGCTCAAAGCGGCTTGAGTCTGCAAACCCAGCAAGCAGCTGGGTAGGCAGTGCATGGATCGGCACACGGATAGCCAGCCCTGGGAGCAGTTTGAGGTAGCTTAGGCTCCACCCAGTGTGCAGACCAGCACACAGAGAGTTGGCCTTGAGAGCAGCTCGACATTGTTCAAGTTAGCACCGGTTTTAGGCCAAGTAACTGGAGCCCCACAGTGTGGCTCCACATTAAACTAAAAGAGCCCTGGTGCCCAGAGCAGGGCCCAGGAAAGGGAAGGACCCTCGGTATGAGGACGAGGACCCAGAGCCAGTAAGGGTTCAGCTCTTGTGGGAGTGCCCTGGGTGCCCAGTGCAGGGTACCAAGACATTGAGAGGTGCTGGAGGCGCTGCCAGAGAGAAGACCTCATGGGACTGGCCACCAGGGGACGAGCCTTGGCTGCTTCAGAGTGAGAGCGTGAGTTGCTGGGGAAGCAGGTCCCACAAGGGAAGTGGGCTTGAGAGAGGAAGGTCTGCAGCCTCCATCCTCCTCCATTGTGGGAGGGGATTGTGTCCACATCCTGGGGCCCCAAAGGGGTGAGGCTCCAGAAAACACCCCATGGGATGCTGAAAATTAAATTTGGATTGCAAATTGGCTGAAGGGTCGTACTCAGAGGGTGGTGGTGGACGGGTCATATTTGACCTGGGGGGAAGTGGGCAGCAGAGTCCCCCAGGGCTCGGTCCTGGGCCCGCACTGTTCAATTTCTTGATCAGCAATTTGGACGATGGGGTGAAAAGCAACCTGTTCAAATTTGCTGATGATACCAAAATTTGGGGTGAGGTGAGCACGCTAGTAGGGAGGGAAAAACTGCAGAAAGACCTGGATAGGTTGCAGGGGTGGGCTAACAAAAACAGGATCCGTTTCAATACTGACAAATGCAGGGTGCTGCACTTGGGCAGTAGTAACCAGCAGCACACTTATAAGATGGGAAACTCTCTTCTTGAGAGCACGGAGGCAGAAAGGGATCTTGGAGTCATTATTGACTCCAAGATGAACATGGGCCGACAATGCGAGGTCACGGTCAGCAGGGCCAACTGGACCCTATTGTGCATCCACAGGTGCATCTCAAGTAGGGCCAAGGAGGTGATCCTCCCCCTCTACCCGACACTGGTCAGGCCACAGCTGGAGTACTGTGTCCAGTTCTGGGCACCCCACTTCAAGAGGGATGTGGACAACATTGAGAGGGTCCAGAGGAGAGCCACCCGCATGATCTGGGGACAGCAGGGCAGACCCTACAATGAGAGGCTACGGGACCTGAATCTATTCAGCCTTCACAAGAGAAGGCTGAGGGGGGACCTGGTGACCGTCTATAAACTCACTAGGGGGGACCAGAAGGGTTTGGGGGAGACCTTGTTTCCCCTAGCGCCCCCCAGAATAACAAGGAATAACGGCCACAAGTTGTTGGAGAGTAGGTTTAGATTGGACATCCGTAAGAACTACTTCACAGTTAGGGCAGCTAGGATCTGGAACCAACTTCCAAGGGAAGTGGTGCTGGCTCCTACCCTGGGGGTCTTTAAGAAACAGCTCGATGCCTGCCTAGCTGGGGTCATTTGAGCCCAGTTTTCCTCCTGCCCGGGCAGCGGATCGGACTTGAAGATCTACAAGGTCCCTTCCGACCCTACTTCTATGATTCTATGATTCTATGAATGCACCCCCATATTTTGTGATTATTGTTGTTTTGTACCTGTTCAGATAGCACAGGATACAGACGTGGGGTCCTGCATCCCGATGACATCCGCTTGCCTTGTTTGTACCAGGGCGGGCGTCAGTCAGCAAAGTTGGGTCAGAATTCTTCTTCGCTATCTCTTCTGCCATGACTTTGATGATTTGATTAAATTTGGGAGGATGGTGGTTTCTCTGGCCCAAAGCCAACTGCCGCTTATTCAAATGGAAGGTGCGGCCAGATAAAAGAAAAGGAAAAGAAAAATAAAGAAAACTCAAAAATCCTGACAGCGTTTTCTCTCTCTCCTCTCTCTCTCTCTGCCTGCAGTTCGGGATCTCTGGGGCTTCTCTCCTTCCCCGTTTACCTTCTGGGGCTCTCGATCGCGACTCCAGCGATCGAGTGATTTTTCTTCTGCTGCCCATTAATTGCTATCCTGCCGGTATAATGGAGCACCAGCCACAATCAATTGGCGGCGTAATTAAGCCAATTCGGTTCACCCGGCGGGCTGATAAGACTCCACTGGAGCAGATTGGGAGATCCCTCCAGAGCACAGCTGGGCTGCAACGGCTGGACAGATCTCTTCGGTTGGGACCCTCCTTGAAGCAGGTACCCCCAACTTTTCCACAGTACTATAGAGGTTAATATAGTTATGGGTACTCCTTAAGGGAGTTTATATGGGTTTATCTGTCTTCATTGCCTATATGTGTTTATTGCCTATTATCAGAACTTACCTGTATTGTTGCCTGTGTATGTCTATGGTATTGCTGTCTCAGCTTACCTGGGTTTATTTAAGTTGATGCTCATAGATGTTTATTGTGTCAATGCCTTGACTTAACTGTTCTAAAGTGTTAATGCTTATTCTGTGCAGGAGGGTTAATTATTGCATATGTTGTGAATCACCTGGTTTATGTTTTGCAGTCCTTCGAAGTGATGCCATATATTGATTGCAGGTTATTGTATATGGTGTCACATACTAATTTTACTGTAAATATTTAATGTTTCTTATTCATATTTATTTATTATGACAATAAATGTATATATAGTTAAGTGCTTTGTCTCAGCTTGACTCTGTAAATAGGAGAGGGAACTGCTCCCAGGCGGCAGGTCCCTCTCTCAGCACTCTTGCCTGATTACCCCATCCCTTCCACTGGCGTGTGTACCCGGGCTATATAAAACATCAAAAGATCTACATGTATATCAGTCTTATCCAGAGTCTTAGGCACATCTATCTTACCCCATCACCTAACCACTACAGGGCCAGGCCTCCATCTGTTCCTCTTAAATCTGTCTCTCTTTCTGTCCTTAAGGGACTGAATCCAGCTAAGTGCTTTGTTCTTTTAGCCCACAACTTTCTTCCCTAAACCAGTTTAGTGAGCTGTAGGAGCCAGACCATCAAAAAAGCATCATAGCATTGTCACTTGACTCTTTGCTGTGATATGTATGTCAAAAAATCTCCTTTCTAGAGAAGGATACAAACGGACCCAAAAGGTCTCTACATTTTGTTCTCATAGGCAACTCATTGCCACAAGCAGCAACAGTGTGTTTCAGGTAGATGTGGTCTACCTATGTCAGAAAAGTCATGTTGCCAATCTGGCAACTCGTGTGTGTAGCCACCATATTGGAATCCAAGATGGCTGCCATGAATTCACATTTTGGTCAATCTTTCAGCTCCCACTAGGGTTAGCAAATTAATTCCAGTGATGAAGCCAACCTTGTATGAGCCAATGAGATCAACAGTAATCTTTCAATCATGGTAGCCATATTGGATTCCAAGATGGCTGACACATAAGCATGTATGTATTGGCTCAGTGTAATTAAAAAACTAGTAAACAATACTCTAATACTAGATCCTCACAAATTCTATCACTACAAATTTCATAACAGGCCTACAGTACTGAAAACATAATTTAGGCTAACCTACCTGTTCAAGCTATACTGAACAAGACAATACATTTTTTTATTATAGAATGCAGAGAAGTCAGATATTAATAATACATAATTCAATGGCAATAAGACACACAGACATATGTTCAGCTCTAGGCAATAGGAAAATGTAACTGTCTAATCCAATGGTAATATAATGGCAATACAATGATTTATATAACATTAATACAATGGGTAATTGCGTTTTTTCAGATCTCTTCATCAGTTGAATCTGTTTCTGAATCCATTTCTGAATTAGTACAGTTATTATATGGATTGCAACATGCTGTCTCATAACACTCACAGCTGGGAGTGCATGTCATATTCACCTGCTTGCACAAGTATGCTGGTTCACAGCATTCCATCTTGCACTTGCTTCCAGTTATCCAAAGGTATTCTGCTGGTAATGGTTCAAGCGTGTTATGATAGGAACATAACTTGTCATTTTCAGCTTGCCAACCATACTGGTCAGGTGATGGCAATGGTTCAAGCACATTTTGCCAAACAAGACTTTGATAATTGGCTCTATGTACATGGTGCACAAAGGAGTCGTACATAGGCAGAAGTTTATCCACAGCTTTTACTTGATGGATTAATTTCACTTTAACATCCAGAAGGGTTGTCAAAGATGTTGATGGCTGACACAGCAAAACTACAAACTTTTCTACACAACTGTACAAATCCTCATCTACATCAGGCCTACTTCCTAGACCTGCCAATAGATGTGGATGTTGAACGTACACTTTCCAAGCAGTTTTTTTAGTGTGACCACTGAATTGGCTGTTGGTGTCACAACCAATGACACTGTGGAATCTAAATAGAGATACATGAACTGGCTCAGGCAATTCTAACACAATAACATGAACTAGAATGAATCTTACTGGGTTACTTCCCTTCATCCAAACTTCAGGTGCAAGATTTACCATAGAAAAAGGACCAGTACATCTGTGTCATCACAGGAGAATACTAGAGAAGAGTAATACAAGAGAGGAGTATCTCTGAATGACTGCATATTTGCTGTGTAAGAGTATTCTTGTGTCTGCCTCTTCTTGCTTTGAATGCAGTTGCAAAATGTCACATGATCCAGAGTGCTCTGCTTTTCCATCAGCAAAACCACCAACAATGAGCACTCATTCACTTCGGAAACATTGGCTTGATTCTTTAAGAAGCTCCTCACTTAGAAAATTAACTAGGTTTTCTTTATTTGTTGGTAAGGATGTGAAACTACTGTATGATCCTGGTAATGAAAGAGATCTGCCGCTAATGATTCTGCAGATTGGCCTAGTAGTTTGAGTCCTTAACATTCTTGTGCTTGACTTTATGGATAGTGATATGTATCGACTGAAGAAAATGTCAACTTGATTGTATGTATTGGAATATTCTGCAAACACTTGTTGCATAAAGGATTTGGCCAAATCTCAAAATGTTCATGTATTTTTCAGCTTTCTTATTTCTGTACAAGAGCCATACTGTTGATAATAACAGCTGATTTCTTGGAAGTACCATCTGGCAGAATAGTTACTGCTTTATTTCCAGTCAAAATCCATGACAAGACTGCTTTGTCAGCCAAATTAAGTGATCTGTCAGGTTTAAAAAGTGACAGAAGGGATCCAGATATTTTGTGCTATAAGAGAGAGTACACACTGAACCTTTTACCTGCTGCAACTGCTGCAAGTAGCCTTTGCTGCATCTCCTTTACATTCTGCATCTGTTTCATTTTGCTGCACTGTCTCATAGTTGACTTTTTATCCTTGAAGGTTTCCAGCTTTGATTTAGGTATGTTTGCACAGAAGCTCTCAGTAGCATCTTAGTAAGACATTTCTGGATAATAGTATTCACAATTCCTCTTCCTTTGTCATGTGCATTCAGAATGTCTAATACATTATCTTCTGGCACAATATGTCCCATAGAAATACATACCAGCAAATCGTTGGAAGCTGTAAACAAGTGGAACGTTTCAAGTTTCTCTTGTAGCAACTTGACATCATTGTAATCTTAATTGAGTCCTTTGTCTATCATTATAATTGAAAGATGTTGCTTTATTGATCCCAAACATTTGATTTACCATCTCAGTTAGGTGAGGTCTTTCACTGTAGTTCAGTTCCTGTCATTGTCTTGCTGATTCGTTATGTGTTATGTTTATTATGCAGTTTTGAAAACCTGCTCATTAACATGCTCTATTGCCTGGTAAGCTGAAATGTTTACAAATGGGAGATTAGTTGTCTCAACCCCAAAATTTCCTTCCTCAAACTCAGAATATACTGTAGGAGCAAAATTCACTAAATCCTTTCTACATTCAAGATGTAGTGGATGTTACATCATGAAATGGGATTTGGGACTAGTGGGAATTTCTCTTATTCTTCTTCCTTGTTAACTCCTAAGGTATATGATGGAAAACACTCTCTAAAACAGTTACTAGAAATATTGTCAGCCATATGTGAACAATAGGCACTTTTCCCTTTGTTAATTGTGCAAATCGAAATGTACTATGACATGGCATTGTTATGTATCTGATTCAGTTTCCTGTTTTGAACTGTGCCTTTGTTCCTTCACTCAGATCCTATATGTAAATATCTAACAGAGCTATTCTAACACACAGCAGGCATTTTCTCAACAGGGGCCAGAATCTCTGACAGAAACCTTATTACAATCACTTTTACTAGAGTGCTTCCAAAATACTCCTACAGAGCTGGTCACAAGCAGAATGTCCAGATGGGAGACAAAGCTGTAAATAAATAACATCCTACCTGCTATAAAGTTTACCACTGTATGCCAGTAAAAAAAATTCTTATTAAGAATTCTTGAGTTGACTCTGTTTATGTAATATGTACATAAACTAATATCTAAATTAGGGGTATCAAACTCATCAGGCCCCGCTGACTGGAAAAGTAGCGTGGCACTGGTCCATGGGCTGGATCAGGCCACAGACTGGCCCCGCACATTGGATTCAGAGTGCATGGACCCAATGTGTCATGGGTGTTACATGCAGTGCATACCCCAGACCAGTCCTGCATGACATGTGCAGCACATGCACCAGCCCCAGCCCTGTGTGTTTTGTGCAGCATGTGGCCCAGTCTGGGGCATATTGAATGTGGCATGCAGGTCCAGTCCAAGACCCATGGGCCAGGTGATAGGGTCATGGCCCATATCTTTGACATGCCATATCTATTCTTTCATAACAACATAAGAAATGTGTCTATTACACTCTACACCTATGCAATATGGAAGATACCACGTGCAAAATATTTGATATACATCTGTTCTATCTGGGTTAGATGTGGGGAATTTATAGAAGGTCCAGAGGCAGGCAACAAAGATAATATAGGATTTGGAAAGCAAGTCATATGAGGAGAAGCTGAAGGAGCTAGGCATGCTCAGCTTGTAGAAAAGGTGCTTAAGAGGGGATGTGATAGCAGTCTTCAAATACTTGAAGGGATTCCATAAAGAAGAGGTAAAGCACCTTTTCTCTCTTGCTGCAGAGAGAAGGATGTGGACCAGTGGCTGCAGGTTGTAGCAATGAAGTTTAGACTGGATATCTGGAGAAACTTCATCACTGTTAGAACAGTGAGGCAGTGAAACAGACTGCCTAGGGAAGTTATGGACTCTCCATCACTACAGATGTTCAAGAAAAGGTTGGCCAGCCACTGGTTCGGGATGATCTAGGTGTAGCTATGCCTATGTTCTACTATGGGTACTTCCCATGCTTCTGGCTTTTGCTGGTTGCCCCTACCTCCCTCTGCTCCCCTTCTGCTACACGTGTTAGGGTGTTTTTAAACCTCCCTCAGAGGCATTTGGTGTTGGCTACAGCCAAGGCTGAAGACTTTGAGTGTGGTGTAACAAGGCTCCTGCTGCGGCCAAAGCCAGAGTTTTCTGGCCAGAGGGTCTTGCCCCTCTGCTCAGGGTCAGACTGATTGTCATATGTGGGGTCAGAAGTAATTTTACCCCATGATCATATTGGTATAGACTGTGGGGGTTCTTGCCTTCCTCTGTACCAGGAGGCATGGCCCTCTACCTTGGCTCTCCTGAGCATTATAGACTTTTAATAAAAACAGGACATTGGCTGCCATGGTTCCCTTGCTTTACCTGTGCCAGGTTAGGGTGTTAGGTCTTTGTTGTGTCAGGGTTTACAATAGTCTTATGTCAAGTTTAGATTATGGATTGTATAGGATGGTTTGGGTAGAAATGATCCTGCCTTAGGCAGCAGGTTGGACTAGATGACCTCTGCAGGTCCTTTCCATCCCTATGATTCTCTATGATTTATATGGCCCCTGTTGCTGTAGCCTCAGAGCACTGCACCCCCTTTAATGTATCTTTCCTCGGCACATCCTTCCAAGTAGCATTATTCACCTTTTAGAGATTGGAAACAGAAGCACAGAAAGACTAGGTGACTTACACAATTATATAAAGAGTACAAAAGTATATAAATTATAGAAGGAGATCAAATAACATAGTGATTGAATGTACACATTTAGTGTTGAATACCAGGCCCTTCCTTCAGCAGATTGCACATAAATCGCTTTAAGACAGCTCATATATATCCTGTGGTATAAGAAGAGCTCTCCTGTATAAATTCTTTATGACTCAGCCAGAATTTTTCTAGGGCTTTCCAGAAATAACACTCTTTATGAGGAGGTAGCATGGTTTCTTTGCTTCCTTACCTCTGCCATCCAATGCGAAGTAGAAGTGGATCTACATTTCATCCTTCATGCTGTTCTCCAAATACCACAGCAGGAAGCCTGGAGCAACAGAGAGAGTCAATTTCTCACTCCTATTGTACACAAGGGGATAGAGAATGAGGGTGGCCTCAGCAGCAATTCTATTTTACATGCAATCCCAGTGCCAGGCACACACTAGCCCTAAGATGGTTTCTGAAAGTGCCGGTCTATATTATTATAGCTGATGGACAACAAAAACTGTCAAGGAACCAGGCATGGGATGCACTTCAGTACTCAAACTGAAGATTATTATAAGGGAACTCACGAAGGACACCAAGCCCGGTATATAAAGAAAGAGGTAATATCACCTGTTGATGGAAAGATTTTGTGCATCTGCTTTGCCTGTGCTGTATAATTCATGTATTGTGGTTCACATGGCATCACTGGGTAGAGCAGGTTTTTGTGTGGAAAAGGCTGATAACAGCAGATGCACCTGCCACTGAAGTTTGCAGAATCACACAACTTTGGCTCACCTGAAGATGACATAACAGTTACAGAGCAGATCTGGTGCTGAGTGTCTGGCGCAAGGATGCCTTCTTTCCCAACTCCTAATGTGTGTCACTATCATCCTGCCTACTCACTCTACCTGGATTCTGGAAAGTGGAGCTGGCCTTAATGCATTTGGAGCCGTGGTTTTTGATATCATCATTATACAGTGTGTTTTGCTACAACAGAAAAACAACACACATTGCTAACCATCTGGGAATGATTTGGATGCATCATTAGAGACTGCATAGAGGAGGTCTTTTTATCCAGATAACTGCAGATGGTATTTTCTGCCATAACAGCACAGCCCATTTCATATTAAGTGCAATGCTAATCGGCTCTCAGGTAGGAGTGAAAAATTGTTAAGTATTAGCTTGCCACTTCCTTTCGTGTTATTTGTATGTTTTGATTGACCTTAGTACAGTGGGTTCATTTCTAAATGGAAATCTAATGTGCAACAATCTTTAAGAGAAAAAAGTAGCCAGTTTTAGAGTTTTTCCCCTTACAAAAAAACAGTATAATTCCTGTACCAGATTGCTAGTAGCAAAAAGATCTACGTCTTGTGTCCCTTGATTATGATGTAGGACCTCTACTAGTTGAAATTTAACGCTTACATCTAAAACTGTCTCTTTGACAACTTATTTTCTTCAAAATTGTAATTAGTAACTGAAGCTAAAAATACATGATTTATTGCTGTTATGTGCTAACAAAAATCCCCCAAAGATTTTAAATAGCCTGACTAAAATACTTTCTCCTGTCAATTGCTCAACTTCTGCTCTTTGGCTACCTTGGTGTCTGTCTCATTATACTAGTCCTTTGAGGCTCATACAGTCTTCCAGGCTTGACAGACCATGATTTCTACACGTATCTTGGGAAAAAAGGTCATTTTGAAAAGAAAAGGCTTTCAGTGCACATTAAAAAGAAGCAAAAGCAACACAAGAGCACTTTTTTGCCCTTTTCAAATCACTTGTAATTGAAATAATTATTTTTGCCCCCTTTGTAATGGCCCTCTCTTTGGAGAGTTATATCTCTCCTAAATCTTATTTTCAACTGAAACAAGAAAAGAGATGAAGCAGAAGAGATGGAAAAGCATAGGAAGTGTGTTCCAAATGGTTTGTACAAGATCCTGATGGAGGGTTTTTAACATTGTATTACTTCTTTGGACAGGCAACTCCAGCAGAGAAAGCTGGCAAGAAAAAAGCAACACAGTGGTGCTGCTGTGAAAATGTGCAAATTGGCGCTCTATTAAATGTGAAATGGTGCATTAAAATATTATTTAGAAGCTGTCTTAAACTGGTAGAAATTATGGAAATTTAAGCAAATACTCTCAGTACATCTTTAACTCTCTAATATGCAGAGTAATAACCCTCTATCACTCACTGCCTACTGAAACCTATTGTAAATGCTACTTAAAGTAAATTGCCCTGTAAGTGCACCCTGTAATAAGAGCTGGTTTGTTATCAGTGCCCTGAAAAATTGTAAGAAAGAATTCCATAAGCTAAGGGGGAAAAACTCTGAACACAAGCAAATATACTGAAAAGTGGAACTGCCAAAATATTTGCAGCTTTGGAGAGGGGACTGCTTGATGTGGCTCCATGCTGCCATCTGACAGTAACTATGTCAGGGTCCAGTCAAGATTACTGCTCATTGTGCAGAAATAAGCTCCTTTTGAGTCTAACTGGCATTTTCCAATCCTGCCTGAGAAAGAAGCAGCCTGAGGCTCTGTCCCCCTAGTAGGAGACAGCCCAGGTGCTCCAAAGCAGATGCAGATAGCTCACATAAGAGGGACTCTGTCTCTTCCTTCCGTTTCTGCACTAGAATGTAGCAGGCTCCCACCTGAGTCCTTTACCTTCGCCCTGGCACCCCACTCCCTTTCTTTGTCTGTTTTACCTGTCTCCTGAGATTTCCTGTGAGCTCTGGTCTATGGGTTGTCATACTTGTTTGGTTCTGGCCCCACTGTCCATGGCACCGTATGCAATTGGGGTCATGGGATATGTTCTAATACAGATAGAAAGTAACCCAATTACAACTAACTCTCTAATAGGAAGAGTAATAGCCCTCCATCACTCGACGCCTACTGAAACCCATTGTCAAGGCTACTTACAGTACCTTGCCTTGTAAATGCACTCTGTAATGAGAGCCGGTTTGTTCTCAGAGTCCTGAAAAATTACAAGAATTCCGCTAGCTGACTGGGAAAGTTAAGGAAACAATCCTAAACAAGGAAGAAAACACCTGTTCTTAGCTACCACTTGGATCATACATTTGCACTGGCTTTGGGTATCAAGAAAAAGGGAGGGAAGGGATCCAATTCTGATGTAGGAGGCTCTGGCTGCATGTCTTGCAGCAACCCGAAATACACCAGTCACTTATAAACCTCCCTTTGAAAGACATGCATGCTAGAAAGGGGGGATTTTACAGAAAGGTAAAATCTTTTCTGTAAAAGATTTTACACATTTCTGGGGAAAAGGGGTATCAGTAAACTATTGACCCTGGGAGTGATAGGCATGGCCTCTGAATCAAAACTTCCTAGACCTTACGTGCTGGAGGCTACAAATGAGAGAGGAACAGTGGGAAAAACCCTGGCTAGCCCCAGTTCCCTCTCCCTTTCAGCATCCCCTCTCTACCACTTGGACAGAGCTATTTGACACCTATCAGGAACATGGGCATTAGGCCCATGGAGCATCAGTTAGCCCCTACCATTAGTAGAAGTTTATTGCATACATGCCAATTGAATTTGTGGGACAAATAAAAGATAAAACAGGGGTGGGAGTAAAAGTCAAGGTTCAAAACTAGTGCACCAAGGGGGGTTACTGAGCAGAGCACACCAGACAGTGCCCATGGGTCCTTCACCAAGTCCAAGGAGCCAGTGCACACTGGCCGGTGAAACTGTCCTGAGATGTGAACAGATGAGGGACAGGAAAGCAGCTCTGCAAGTCCCCTGGGGTCCTCCCAGCCAGGGCCTCCTTCCTGGTCAGGTAGCTGGCAGCTGGGCCAGGGCCAGGAGGAGGTTGACCAGGAGGTCCCAGGACTTGGTAGGACCATGGCTGGGGAGGCCATCAACAAAAAGGTGCAGGGAG
>NW_005842751.1:277861-278518 GCF_000455745.1 Alligator sinensis | reverse complement strand
CAGCAGGAAGACGTGGAGGAGGTGGTGAAGGAGGCATAGCCTGGCACACTCCAGGCAGGCACGTGCCAGGGACTCCCTCTACTCGCACCAGGGGCAGATGTGGGGGTACCCATGAACTGCCCCACATACATACTGCTGGCGATGGCTCCATGGAAGAGCTGCCAGCCCAGGTCCCTGGTCATGAACGGTGCATGCCCCTGGTGGCTGGGGGGGCATGGCTGCGCCGGTGGCGGTGGGAGCGCACTGGCGGCAGCAGGAGCCCAGTGGTGGCGAGTGGGGAGCTCTCGCAGACGCTGCTGGCACTGCCAGCGGCAGGGGGCTTGGTGGCGAATGCTGACCACAGGTCAGCGACCATCTGCAGGTGCCACCAGCAGCGTGGGCAACGGCCAGGGATGATCAGGGACCACTTGGAGACCCTGTCAGCGGCGCCTTTTTGCAGGGGGTGCACCGCCACGCACAAGGGGTGCACATGCACCCGTGTGCACCCCTACGTGTCACCCCCGTCCTCGGTGGCTTGTGAGCTGGAGGCTGGGCAGGACAGAGCTGCAGCCTGGGCCAGGCAAGGGCAGTTCCTGTGTCCTTATCCTTGGCAGCTGCCTTCCCCTTAGACCCCAGCTCTGAACCGGCTCCTTTGCTGCTCCAGGCTCCGCATCCCCA
>NW_005842751.1:269195-277514 GCF_000455745.1 Alligator sinensis | reverse complement strand
GAGCTGAGCCCTGGGTTGTGAGCCCGGGGGGCTTCCCGCTCCTCCCCGCGCCGCGCCGCGCGGCACGCGCTCGGAGGCAGAGCCCCTCCAAGCGCTTCAAGGACCAGCGCATGGCTTGCCTCCTCCTGCCCCGGATCTCTTCCTCTTCTTTTTGCTTTTGAAGTGAATGGTTTAGAGCAGGGACTTCCAAGCAAAATGTTAGGAGCATCTGGGACTGGAGCTGCTCGTTCATCTGGAAACTGGACGAGATATTAGCGAGCAGGTCTTTACAGCGCCAGGGTTGGTGATCTCCGCGGCTCTTAACCTTCTTAGACTGGAGGCCCCCGAGTCGGCCTCGAGGCGCCCCTTGGGAAAGGGCAGCTCTTCCGTTTTACTCTTTTTTTTTTGACTGCAGAAATGTAACAGGGCAGTTCTGGTATGGCAAAGAATTCAGGAAGTCCCCACCAGGTCACAATGGTTTTAATGCCAATGTGACAGCGCGTGGCTGCAGCACCCTGGCTGAGAGAGGCTGGATTTTCTGTTTAGTTATTTGTAGCAACATGCACACAGAATACCTTTGCTTTGGGTGTGGATGTGAAGAAGGTGCTAGGAGAAGATTCATAGACCTCGAGTCATTTGAATTTACTGCTGAGTCAAAAATCATTTCACTTTGGGAAATGTCTGCCTGCTGCATTTAAGTGCTGATCTTTTAATCCTTTTTTTTTATCCTTTGAGAGATGCAGGGTGTCTTCCCCTCCCATTGAGCTCCAGTGCAATCAAGGGATTTAGGGGCTGACCTGCAGCCTTCTGAAAGCCACACACAAAAGGCTTATAAATAGCACCATACCTAGACTCCTGGCAACCCCAAGCAAACTTTCAGTATCAGGCCCCCCTTTGCCAAAGATAATGATAATAACAATTGGACAACAGGAAAAAAATACCATTTTCAGGCCCCCTTTCTGTCTGGGACCCAGGCAGCCGCCCGGTTTGCCCATGCCTGTGTCCAGCCCTGCTAATAAGCATCCATAGTTTCCTTGCATGGCACACTGCATCTTTCAGAATTATGTCCTTCGGTAAGCTGTTCATCACCTTCCTGCAGGTCTATGAAAAGTGCTTAAACATGTTTAATTTGACTTCAGGAGGACTGTTCAGGTCCTTACAGTTAAGCATTTGGTAAGGGCTTTGCAGGTTCCACGACTCAGTGCTCAGCACCTCATAAGACACAGCCTTGTCTCAAGTGGTATAATATTAACAAAAGTGGAAAACATCAAGTGCAATAATATTAACATAAAACATAGCCCCTTTTCAGGTCTAAAACTGGATAAAAATGGTGCTTGCCCCAGATGCCTTACAGTCTAAGTATTTTGTCAGTCAGTGTGTTTACGTGTTTGATTTGACAAGCCCTGTAGACCACTACATCCAACTGACTTTCGTCCTCATAATGGAAATAATTCAAACAGAATAGGTATGTTAGTAATCATGTGTGCATGCACACATATGTAATAAAAAGATGCTTGCACTGAGGAACCTACAAGCAATAGACCATATCTCTGAAGTGATCACATGAAGAGGCCAAAGCAATTTTGTTCAGTCTTTAATTAAAATAATCTCTTACTTTCTATATTGCCATTATAGCTGTTCATGTTTACTTCCTGTAGTCACAATGAAAGTTCTGTTCCTGGATATCGCTTTGGTGCTTTGGGGTATATTCTTCCTTTGATGTGTGCGCATAGCTCACATTAAAGCAAAAAATGTATGTGCATTGCAAAGACAGAGCTGTTGGTTTGAAAAAAGAGAGAAGTATAGAGAACAAATGGAACCTACTTCCAGACATAAACTAGAAAGTAAATTGAGACATACCCAGTAGAATCTCCTAAATAATCAAAGGGTTCACTGTTATAGAAGCAGCATTTAGCAGAAGTTTTTCTGCAGTAAGCAAAAAAAACAAAACAAACAACCACCCTGATTGATCGTAAGATGTAAGGCTGCATGAGGTTATTCATAAAACCTAATAAAAAATAAATCATTTCATGTAGATCTAAATCTGAGTTTTTAAAAGAATTTCTGATGAACTGCAAATATTTAGTTTCAGATCAAATTAAATATTTCATTTGACTTGAAATGAACCATTTACTTTTCAGGCATTCTGAACAAAAGCAAAGGAACAGAAGGAAAGTGCTGGTGCGCACACACACACACACACACACACACACACACACACACACACACGATCACCACCATAAATACACACACACACTGTAAAGGGATCACCACCATGAATCCAACCCAAACCATTTCAACAGGTTCAATTTTATTTTTCTCCAGCATTTATTTGACCAAAACTGTTCAATGAATTTGACCCAAATCTGCCAAAAGCTTCTAGTCAAATTTAATAGCTTTTTCTTGGAGAATAAATTCAAGAGTCGTACACATGAGAGAAACATGGTTGCAGCACAATGGGACTGCTCAGGCATTGTTCCTGTGTCTAATCAGGACAGGGCATATGGCTGCTTTTGATGTTTCTACAGCTGTGTTTGGATGCTATAATAGATTGCTGAACAATAGGTTGCCACTGCATTTGTGTAGCTGCAATTCCAACCAGGAACCACTGTGTGCTGATGCTGGGATAGGTTGGGCTGTGCCCTGGGTTAACTAACTACTGTTTGGTAGGCTTGTGAGCTATATAAGAAAATGATACGTAGAGCTCCTAGTCTTAATTTTCAGGCTCAGGTATTATTATATTATGTATCTGCTGAAGGATCTTTATGAAGGGCCATCTGTTGGCCTTGATTTCATCTGGCCTACCCATAAATATATTTGTGTGACAGAGTGCATGATAGTGTACTGGCTAATATTTATCTGCTAACACAACTCTCGTGATCTCCAAGGCAATAATGATATATTTTAGAGAGTCTTTCTATGACACTCCCCAGAGTTTTATTACTGTGAGGATTTCTAGTGTCTGCTTTGACACCACTGTTCTGAATGAGCCAAGTTAAGCACTAACTTCTGGTCCTCAAATGTCCTTACACTCAGGGGAGGACAAAATGTGGCCTGGGGCCCAGATGCAGCCCGCCAGGCCATTCTATGCAGCCCGCAGGGCCCCTACAAAATTTAGAAAATTAATATTAATCTGGGCTGCCTGTCATGCGGCCCTCAATGGCTTGCCAAAACTCAGTAAGTGGCCCTCTGCTCAAAATAATTGCCCGCCCCTGCTTTACAGCAATGCTATCTGAAATATTAACTAGGGTGAGATTGTGATGCTGAACCCAGAGGAATAACTAACCATTCTGATGAGCTGGGCAGAGTGGAGGGGGCATTATGTTATGTGGATCAGAGAAGGGAGGAGGTTGCAAGCAAGTTTTACCTCACCTGGAGATTCAAAGACTCTGGCTGCTGCTGCTAGACACAGGGTCACTGCACCCTGGCTGCAGCAGCTGACTTGGCAGGTGCTTAGGGCTGCTGTTACTGTGGTGGACTTCCCACACAGCAGCTTTAGCAACCCTCACAGTATGGGCTCCCCAGGAGCCACTGTTCTCATGCCCCCTCTGAATCTGTGTCCAGTCCAGCTGCCCCCTTCACCTAATCTAGTTATACTACTGATTGAACCTGTTGCACCTATAACATGGTTATCTCAACAAGTGTTAGCTATGACAGCCAGTTCTATTGTGCATGGGCCAGAGCTGCTCATAGCACAAATAACTTGAGATCAGTTATGCCACTAGCCATGTGTTGGTGCAAAATGTACTACTTTTTGGGAGCATGGTCCATTCCTTCTCATTATCAAACCCATTAGTCATAACTATCTGCAACTCAACCCAGGAATCTTTTCCTGTCATAGGATTTCAGCACTAGCCCCTTTCACCGGCAGCCTCTGGGGATACATGCTCTTCTCTTTTATTCAGGTAAAGTCTCGCATAAGAAAGCCTAATATTTGGCTCAAGATCTAAAAATATGTGTTTTTAAAAACCCACAACTCTCCATCCCTTCCAGTTATAAAAATTGAGCTGATTGTGAGTTCTCTTGCTGCCTTTGCAACTGATCCTAACTAACAGCTATCAATTCTAGAACAGCACACCCTATTACTGGTGCACAAGAAAGGAAGCGGATAAATGGAGGGGCATTTTGCCCTTTGCTCCACACAGTACATGGAAGGAAAATGAATTCTGACTGACAAATGAACAAAACAAAACAATAAGCTTGGCACCTAGGATTATTTTTACCCATTAAAAAGAGTCTTAAGAACAAGAGTGTAAAACCAGATTTAAAATGGCTTTTAAAATGCATCAGAAGGTCCTTTGGCTTCCTAGATGTTTATCTTTTTTGCAGCACCTCCACTTCAAAGTTCTTCAACTTTAGTAATTTGCTGTTAGTAAAATATTTTCTGTGGGAATAAAAATTAAAAAAAAAAAATGAGCAGCCTAGTGCTGGTACTGAAAACTGAGTTACAATATCCCCTTTATTGAGGAGAGTAAATTAATTCAACATAAATATAGATCTCGATTTTGCATATCCTGGAGTTCAGATCTGAGTTATGAAAGCAATTTATTTTTAAAATTAGTTGCTCT
Source organism: Alligator sinensis (assembly GCF_000455745.1). Lineage (NCBI taxonomy): Eukaryota > Metazoa > Chordata > Crocodylia > Alligatoridae > Alligator > Alligator sinensis. The sequence continues at coordinate 272,967 of NW_005842751.1, read as the reverse complement.
ACAGTAATAAAAGGCAACCACACAGAGTATATTCAAAGCTCAGGGCTGGTTGCAACTGAGTTTTTAAGTTGGTCCCATCTCTAATAAAGAATATACAGCTATACATTAGGTGATTTATTTAACCTAATCCTGGCTAGCTTCTTAGTTGCATCTTTATTGGTCTTCTCTATTCTAATTGCCTTAGAGAGGCATATCTACTTCCTGGAATTTTCAACAGTATTCATTACCATTTGAAAACAGCTGCCTATTCTGTGCATCTATGCATTTCTGTAGGATTTAGAAGCCTGATGAAGATTTACTTTTCATAGGTTGATGAGTACTTTCTGCATAACTCCCTTACATGGCGATGGGGAAAATGTATCTAAAGGTAAAATCCTGGCCTTGGTGCACCAAATAACAGTGGAAACCTCTGTGGTGATATGGCTCCAGGTTACAGAAGGCATATACAAGCAGGCTGCAAATATATCTGCTCCATGGAAAACTGTTTTATGGTGTTATTCCACCCAAAAAGTCTGCTAGTGGTGCATGGACAAGCCAAACTGGAAGAGATGCCAAAATATGGTCAGCGCATCTGAGCACAGCACAATGACACTCGTCCAAAACTTTCTAAGGCAGGAGATTCACAAACATGACTATTTTGTTTTAGATACATTAGTGCCTTGTATCGTTCCTTCAAGACAGCAGCAAAGAGGGCTAGAAGAGCCTCTGCTCATCTTCCCCCAATTGATCACTTCAATTAAAGTTTGCACAATAGAACTAGAATTTCATCCTAAGTATTAAACAGCTTCTGGAGAATTCCTCATTTACAGTGTGGAGAAACATACAGGTCTGTATACACTGAAGATAACAATATGAATCATGTAAATATTTCTTAGTAAAAGATGCAAGGTAGCTACCCTGTACCTCAAAAGTGGAACTATTTTGATTTTGTCTCATTTCTGTCCACAATAAACCACAATAGTTGCTCTCTTTTTTAATGAAATTTTCATTGTTTTAATTCTTGACTCTTCTGCCATAAGGTCATTCTTCTCTCCCTCTTTGCCCATCCAGAACATGGCTGCTAGCAACCTCATATTCTTCTATTGTCTTGATCTTACTTCTCCCTGCTTAATTTGTATACTGGTTTCCTCCTCTTAGTCCTCATCCAATTCAGTCCTTTCATCACTGGGTGTATCTACACATGCAATTACCCCAAGTGAATAAATTCTGGTGCACTTCACACCAGAGGCAGCCACACACAGGAGCAGTGTTTATACATGTGCCTGGGATCACAGCAATTTGAGCTGGGGCCGACCAGCTCCAGGCGGGCAGTGGACTGGGGGGGAGCCCTGGCTCCAGGTGACAGCATTGGGCAGTGGAGAGTCTCGCTGGGACACAAAGGTGCTACAGCGCAGGGCTATCCAGCAGGCAGCCCCCATACTGTAGCAACCTCATATCCCAGCCAGCCCGTCACCACCATAGGATAGTACTTGTCCCAGACAGTACCATCCTGCAGCGGAGTTAATAAATTTACTGTGCCGTAATACAGGTGCACGTGTAGACAATGATGCTTTACTGTGGAGCTAATTAGTTAGCTCTGCAGTAAAATGCACATATAGATGCACCCACTGTCAGAGGAAACCACAAATTTGCACCCACACATCTAATCTCATTGCCTCCTACACCCAGTCCAATCTCTATGCTCCAGCCAAGCCTCTCTTGACTGCTCCCTTTGTCTCTTTCACCCACTCCTAATCCTATGCCTTTATTCAGACTGCCTCTGTGTTTGGAATAGTCTGCCAGCTAGCACCCTCGAAGCTCCTTTGAATCATTTCTAACACTAGCAATCCTATATGGACTGTACTCTAACCTTCTTGTCCTGTTACCTACTGTCCTTTGTACCTATCAGGCAGATCTAGGCACCAGGTATATCAAAACAATTGAATTAGTTTTAATTCACACCTGTGGGTATTGTGATGCAAATCAGCGTGCTTTTAGCTTACTGGCTTAAGCGAAATTGAACTAGATCATTTTTATTCTGAAGTGAGTGTTACATATTTACTTGCCCAGAAATAGCAAGAGAGAGGGATTAAAATTGATTGGGTTATTTTAGTACAAGTTTGTATGTAAATCAGATTTTAAATCCTTTAGAGCAGGGGCTTTGTTTCCTGGGCTCAAGTTTACTGTGTACAACTATAGGGAAACATCATGTAGATGTGCCCAGCATTTGTCAGAAGTATCACCGTATTTATTGGAGATAACAAGAATAATTAGTATGCCCTGGTTTTATGAGTACACGGCATAAGAGGAGATAAGAAAATAGCATCATGAGAGATGTACAAAGGCAACCTAAAAGGTTTTCACACTATACAGCACTGTAAAAATATGATGTCAGATAAAAACAATTAAACTGCTGGTTGATTAAATATGATCTTCAGTGTCACACAATCTGAACAGGAAAAGTGATTCCTTTCTTTTTTCTTTTTTTTCCTATTTAGATATTGAGAAGAGCAGACAAAAATGGTAAGAACATTCATTTGTCTTTATTTTTTTTCTGTCTAGAAAAATCTGTCATGACCCAATACTGTGTTTTCAAACTTGATAAACCATGCTACAGTGGGTGTATTACAATGAACATTCTCATTAGTGGGGTGCTTTGTCCCTTTAGAAGTCATACACATCCAATAGCAGGTGTTTGGTTTTCTGTCCAGATCTTGCAGCTGGTTTTTCATGGGCAGATCCTGTTCTTGCACAGAGCTTCTCTGCAGTTGATGGAGTTATCTGTGGATGCACAGGATTGCCCAGGTTCATTGCAGAATCAGGGCATTTGTATGCAGTCACTTTTGGGTGATGACACTAATTATCTGTTCAAGTGCCAACTTGAATACCAGCTAATTTGATCAGCTAATTATGAATTGTTCTATAACATACAGCAGGCAGAATTTTATTAACAAGAGCCATTTGTGTATGTAGGGTCCATTCTGCCCTTGGATAGTGCATGCAGAATCTATCAGTTTATTTTTCTTCTCACTCTTGGACACCAATGGGAGTTCAGCTTTTTTCTTGAGTGAAGACTGCAGCCTTTGGCCTATTCAGTTCTGTGCATGTACATTCAACGGAACTCTTTGACCTATGAATTCAACTAGCACATTTGTTCTTTGGATATGTATGTTTTACTAGTCAGTATTTCAGAATATCATTTGAATACAATATTACTAATAGTCATACTTTTGCTGCTTTAAAACACGAGAATGTATTTTCTGAGGCCAAGCTTCTCCTACATTTTTTAGATGTATGTTCCACATGTCAGAGAGCAGGATGAATGCCCTGAACATAATTTATGTATACATATTACAAAACCCCAGTGTTACACTCATGACAATTTTGTTTTTATTGATACTTTTTCATTATGTAAAATACAGTACTAGAAATTCTTGGCATGCACACATGCACATGTGGTCTGTCCTATAAACACACTAAAGAGATAGCCAAAAGGGAAACTGGCTAAATTATTTCCAAATGTAAGTGTTTGCAGGATCAAGTCCTAATTTTGAAGCCAGTTCCCATTTTTGTCCCAGAATTTTTATGTGTCTTTGGGCAAGCCATTTATTCACTCTGGATGCTTCTACACATGCATTAGACCTGAGATCAGTTTACCTGCAAGTAAACTACTTCCAAGTAAATGCTTCTGGGCAGGGGTCTAAACATGCAGGGACTTGGCAACAGATTTGCTGCTCTTAGCACCAAACTGTGCCACTTCCTGCAGTCCTACAATAGGCCTCTGCTGCCATGT
>NW_005842751.1:259735-269164 GCF_000455745.1 Alligator sinensis | reverse complement strand
CCCGGTGGGGGGGGAGGGGGGGGGGGGGGGAGGGGTGGTCCTGGCTCTGGGTGCAGCTGCCAGCAGCTACCAGCCATCTTGAAAAGGCAGCCCCACTGCTCCCTGGCCAGCCACTTCCCTGGCCAGGAGCAATGTGCACAGCACAGGGGCAACATGAGGCAGCTGTCTCTTCAGCAACTCTGCCTCCCTGCGCCATGGCTACTCCAGTCCCTGCCCGTGGCAGCAGTGACTGGCACCCCAGGCCCCTGCTGACCATTGTGCTGGCCCTCCTGACCCATCGTGCTGACCACCAGCTGGCCCACGGCCATCTGGGCCCATCCAGCTCCCCCACGCACAGCAACTGCCTGCCCAGCTACAGCACACCATCCCAGGGCCACTGCCATGCAGCTGCTGCCTGCACCCCATCCAGCTGGCTAGATCTCAGCAGGGATGCTAGCAACATGCTGCTGGATGCCACCATCGGGGCCACCCTTGTCCTCCTGGGCCTCCAGCCCTGTCACCTCTGGACTCTCTGGGCCAGCCAGAACTGGTGGCTGCATGTCATCCAACAGACCTGGGATGATGAGCAGTGGCTGAAGCCATTCAGGATGACCCGGGCCACCTTCTGGGACTTCCTCAAGCAGCTCCGGCCAAAACTGGAATAGCAGGACACCGCCATGCAGCCACCTGTCCCTGCAGACATCCAGATGGCCCTCGCCCACACCCACCAGCCTTCACTGTGTAGGGCATCTTGTTGTGGTGGACAAGGCCATTGCTGGGGAGACTGTCTCGGAGATATGCGATGCCCAGGGTGGTATAGGACCACTACTGAGTGGGCAAAAGCAATTGGTGACAGACAGGGGGAAGAGGCTGAACTCCTCAATGAGTTCTTTGCCTCAGTGTTGCTAAATGAGGGGCAAGACAAGTCTCACAATGGGATTGTAGAGAGGCAACAGCAGGGCGCCAGATTACCAAGCATTGACCCTGAGATGTTGCAGAGTCATTTGGAAGGACTGGATGCATTTAAATTGGCAGGCCCGGATGAGCTCCATCCGAGGGTACTGAAGGCACTGGCTGATGTCATTGCAAAGCCACTGGCAAGAATATTTGAGCACTCGTGGCGCATGGGCCAGGTCCTGGAGGACTGGAAAAGGGCCAATGTGGTTCCTATTTTCAAGAAGGGGAGGAAGGAAGATCCAGGCAACTATAGGCCAGTCAGTCTCACCTCCATCCTTGGCAAAGTCTTTGAAAAGATTATTAAGGCTCATATATGTGAGCGCCCAGCAGGAAAAATTATGCTGAGGGGAAACCAGCATGGGCTCATAGCAGGTAGATCATGCCTGACTAATCTAGTCTTTTTTTATGACCAGGTTACAAAAAACCTGGACGCAGGAGTAGGGGTAGACATTGTTTACTTAGACTTCAGGAAGGCCTTTGATATGGTATCCCACCCCATACTGGTGAACAAATTAAGAGGCTGTGACATGGATGATTACACAGTCAAGTGGGTGGCAAATTGGCTAGAGGGTCGTACCCAGAGAGTGGTGGTGGATGGCTCGGGTGTCGACCTGGAAGGGCGTGGGCAGTGGGGTCCCGCAGGGCTCGGTGTATGGACTGATACTCTTCGATGTCTTCATCAGTGACTTGGACGAGGGAGTGAAGTGTACTTTGTCCAAGTTTGCGGATGATACAAAACTGTGGGGAGAAGTGGACACACCAGAGGGCAGGGAACAACTACAGGCAGACCTGGACAGATTGGACAAATGGGCAGAAAACAATAGAATGCGATTTAACAAGGAGAAATGCAAAGTGCTGCGCCTAGGGAAGAGAAATGTCCAGCACACCTACTGCCTAGGAAATGACCTGCTCGGCAGCACGGAAACGGAAAGGGATCTCGGATTCCTAGTGGACTCCAAGATGAACATGAGTCGGCAGTGTGACGAAGTCATCAGCAAAGCTAACTGCACTTTATCGTGCATCAGCAGATGCATGACAAACAGAACCAAGGAGGTGATACTTCCCCTCTATCGGGCACTGGTCAGGCCGCAGTTGGAATACTGTGCCCAGTTTTGGGTGCCACACTTCAAGAGGGATGTGGATAACCTGGAGAGGGTCCAGAGAAGGGCCACTCGTATGGTTAAGGGCTTGCAGGCCAAGCCCTACAAGGAGAGACTAGGGCACCTGGACCTCTTCAGCTTCCTCAAGAGAAGGTTGAGAGGCTACCTTGTAGCTGCCTATAAATTCATCATGGGGGCGCAGAATGGAATTGGTGAGGCTCTACTCACCAAGGCACCCCTGGGGGTCACAAGAAATAATGGCCATAAGGTAGCAGAAAGCAGATTTAGGCTGGACATTAGGAAGAACTTCTTCTCAGTTAGAGTGGCCAAAATCTGGAATGGACTCCCAAGGGAGGTGGTGCTCTTCCCTACCCTGGGGGTCTTCAAGAGGAGGTTAGATAGGCATCTGGCTGGAGTCATCTGAAACCAGCACTTTTTCCTGCCTATGCAGGGGTTCGGACTTGATGATTTACTGAGGTCCCTTCCGACCCTAACATCTATGAATCGATGAATCTATGAATCTGTGTGCTAGGACACACGGTGCTCCATGTGCACAACCCCCTAGCAGTGGTGGTAGGGTTCCATGCCCTGGGCTTCCCCCAGTGCATCAGGGCCCTGGATGGGGACCCATATCAAGTCATAGAATGTTAGGATTGGAACGGACCTCAGGAGGCCATCTAGTCCAACACCCTGTTCAAAGCAGGACAATCCCTGACTAAATCATCCCAGCCAAGGCTTTGTCTAGCCGGGTCTTAAAAACCTCCAAGGATGGAGATTCCACTACCTCTCTGGGTAACCTGTTCCAGTGCTTTACTACCCTCTTAGTGAGATAATTCTTCCTAACATCTAACCTAAACTTCTCTTGCTGCAACTCGAGACTGTTGCTCCTTGTTCTGTCATCTGCCACCACTAAGAACAGTTTAGTTCCATCCTCTTTTGAACCCCTGTTCAGGTTGTTGAAGGTTGCTGTTAAATCTCTTCTCATTCTTCTCTTCTCTAGACTAAATAACCCCATTTCCCTCAGTCTTTCCTCATAAGTCATGTCCCTGAGCCCCCTCACCATTTTCTTGCATTCCACTGGAACTCTCCAATTTGTCCACATCCTTTCTGTAGTGGGGTGCCCAAAACTGAACACAATACTCCAGATGTGGCCTCACCAGTGCAGAATAGAGGGGAATAATCACTTCCCTTGACCTACTGACAACACACATACCAATGTGGCCCAGTATGCCGTTAGCTTTCTTGGCAACAAGGGTACACTGCTGGCTTATATTTAGTTTATTGTCTACTGTAACTACTAGGTCCTTTTCTGCAGAGCTGCTGTTCAGCCAATCAGCCCCCAGCCTGTACTGGTGCATGGGACTGTTCTGTCCTAAGTGCAGGACTTTGTACTTGTCTTTATTGAACCTCATGAGATTCCTGTTGGCCCAATCCTCCAATTTGTCTAGGTCACTCTGAATTCTAGCCCTACCCTCTGGCATCTACTACTCCCCCCAGCTTGGTGTCATCTGCAGACTTGCTGGGGGCACACTCAATGCCATCTTCCAGGTCGTTGATGAAGACATGTATGATAGCACCTCCCCTGTTGCCGCCTCCTTGTTTGCTCTTCGTCCAGGACTCCTGCTTCCTCAATTACCTCAGGTCCTTGGTCTCCATCTGCCAGCAAACCTAGTTTAAAGCCCTTCTCACTAGGTTCCTAAGTTAGTGAGCCTTTCTATGAAGATGCTCTTTCCTCTCTTCATCAGGTGGATCCCATCTCTTCCCAGCAAACCTTCTTTTTGGAAGAACATCCCATGATTGAAGAAGCCAAATCCCTGCTGGCAACACCATCTGCACCGCCAGGTGTTGACCTGCAGGATGCACCTGCTCCTGCCCAGGCCCCTTCCCTTGACCGGAAGGATCGGCCTGAGCCCCAGACCCCCTCACACTTGCATCCAGAACCCTGCAGTCACTTTTGATACACTCAGGTTCTCCCCTGGCAGTATCATTGGTGCCCACATGGATGAGTAGCATGGGGTAGTAGACAGAGGGCTGGATGTGTCTCGATAGTCCCTCTGTGACATCTCGGATCTGGGCTCTGGGCAAGCAGCAGATCTCCCAAAACAGGTCAGGTCACAAACCTGTCACCTGCCTGCCTCACAGGGACCGCCCCTGCTATAGCCATAAGGGCTTTCATTCCACAGTGCTCCAGGCCATTGTGGACCACTGCAGTGCCTTCATGCATGTGAGTGCCGGCTGGGCAGGCAGTGCCCACAATGCCCACATCTTCTGAAACTCTGCCCTGCCAGCCCTGGTGCAGAGTGCCCGCTTCATGCCAGGGGTGTTGGACCTGCAGTGGGGCACTGTGATAGCCCCACCCCTCCTCACTGGGGAACCACCCTACCTGCTGGAAGTGCCCCAGGGCTAGCCCCCACACACAGGCGCTGTGCCCTAAGCATGCCCCTGCTGGGTGTGTCATGGGCAGTGTGCAAGGAGCTGTTTGCACAGAATAAGGGGTGCCCGACCCAGTAGGCTCTGCTGCTACTGATTGCCATGGTGCCCTGGGTGCACATGCAAACCTGGCATGGGACCCTGAGCTTTGACTGTGCAAGGGGTAAGCTTGGGCTGCCCTGCAATCTCTGCCACTGCCTGGAGGGCTACCTGTGGCTGCGCTACATGTCCCTGCTCCCCACAGCTGAGAAGAACATCGCGACTGGCATTGACACACTCCTTAGCGTGCAAGAGGCCTGTGTACTCCTAGCTGTTGGGGCACAGGCTGCTCAGTAAAGTTTTGCATTGTCTCCCACCTCCTTGTATGCTGTGGGGGGTAACCCAGGGCCAAGGGGGTGCGAGTGGGCCAGGCAGAGAGAGGGGGCAGGGGCAGGGGCAGGGGCAGGGGCTGGGGTGGGATGTGCCTTCCCCTAGTGTGGGGCTTACCACGTGGCCAGGGCTGGCATGGCGGGCAGTTTTGCTCAGTCCCAGCTGGTAGTGATGGCTTGTGGCTCTGGGCTGTGTCCTCAGACACTGAGGCACAGTGGGTGGGTGCCCAGGTCGGGCCACCCCTGGGATGAGCTGGTGCTGCTCTTGGCTGGCAGTGACATAGCAGCGCGGTCTGCCCTCTCCCACCATCACCACCACACACTCCTTGCAGGGAGCAAGTGGCACGATAAGCCCCCTTCTACCCCTTCCACCAGACATCGGAGGGAGGGAGGAATAACTTCCCTCTCTGCCCCGTTGCTTAAGGTGCCCTGCCAGCCGGCCTCTGGCCATACCTCACCCCTGGAGTGGTGAGGGGGCAGTGACCCTGATGGAGACTGTAGCCCGTCACGGAGTCCTAGAGTATGAGCCTCTTCCCAGCAGGGGGACTGTGCTGCAGGCAGGGGTGGGGTGGAGAAAGCTGCTGCAGTCGCGTGGTGGTGGCAGTGCTAGGCGTTTTGGGGGCCAAAGCTCCCTCTGAGCTTCAGTGCCACTGCCTGCCCTGTGCAGTCCACAGCAGTGCTGACACCCCCCCGCGGAAGAGGCTTGCGCTTTCCAGACACCAGGACAGGGGCTGTTGCCCTGTCAGGGCCCTAACCGCTCGCTGTTTGAGCAGCAAGGGCATGGTGTGGCCAGAGGTCAGCCGGCACAGCCTCTAAGGCAAGGGGGATTATTCCCCCTTCCCTCCAGCATCTGGCAGAGGAGGTATGAGGGGACTTATCTCTCTGCAAAGTCCCTGCAAGGAGCAAGTGGCAGTGGGCAGACCCTGGATGCGGCCCCTTGGGGAAGTGGGAATAGAGGCGGGAATTAACCCCTTCCCTGCCCCTTCTGCCTCAGGGGCCATGCTGGCTGGTGTCTGGCTGTACTCCTGGCTCCACTGCTGCAGCAGTGAGGGAAGAACACCCCGCAGACCCCTTGGGTCCGTGCTGGTGGGACAGGGAGGGGGAAATTCAACCCCTTCTCTGGTCAGTTCACTCCAAGCTACTGCTGGGTTTGGCCATGCCCCCCCACTACAGCTTCCCTGAAGCTGAGGGCTGCTCTAGCACCCCCCAGCTCCTGGCCTGAGCCACTGCAGGCATATGCCTGCATTTTGTGGATGTCTATTCACTTGCAAATTGGTTCAATCTAGGCAGATTAGACTAACCTGCAAAGATTGAATCAATTCAGGCTCTGGCTTTTTGAATGTCTGTCTCTAGCCTAAAGGTCTTTTGTTTCTGTTGGATTTAGCCAAGCAAACTCTTATGCCATGATAAAAGTAATCAGGTATGCTTCTAAGACTGGTCAGTGAGCTATTTCCTGAGAGATGTCATAGGCTGTTTGAAGTTTGACCACACATGTAACTTGTGTAAGCCATTGTCAACACCTGTTTCACAAGAATGACTAGAAAGAGGTGGTTAGCTGTGTTAGTCAAGTCAGGCAGAAGGCAGAGCAGGATGGTACGTTAGAAACTTAAGCATTCAGAAAGGCATAAGCTTCCACAAACAACAGCTTCATCTGATGAAGTAGGCTGTCATCTATGAAAGCTGATACCTTTTTCAAATGGCTCCCTGCTTGTTACTGTCATATACAGAGCAGGGGACTAACCTGGCAAAGCCTTAGTTTCTAAGGTGCCACCCTGCTTTGCCTTCTACAAGAATGACTTTGGATTTGTTACACTGTAAATGATATTCAGCACTGTAGGAAGCTAGATATTGATTTACTGCTGCATGAATGACATTACTGCAACATACACAATGTGCAAAATTCTTGTACGTAGTGTTAACATAGAGCTCTTTCAAAATGACAGCCTTCTCATCACCTTGTGACAGGAGATTATTCTGCCCTACTTGGCACTGGTAAGGCTTCAGCTGAAATGCTGTGTCCAATTTCAAGCACGATAAGAAAGATACAGAAAAAACTATGGAGTCCAGAGGAGAGCAATGAGAATGTTAAATGATTTAGCAAACATGACCTCTGAGGAAAAAACGAAGAGATTGGATTTGTTTGGTGTAGAAAAGATAAAACTGAAGGGGCACAAGTTACCATTCTTCCAGTACAGAAAAGGTACACTTTAACTTACAATACACTTTAACTTAAAAAAGGAGACTATATCAAAATGAGGAAGATAGTTAGACAAAAGTTAAAAGGGGCCCCTAAGGATGTGAAGAATGTGCAAACAGCATGGTAACTGCTTAAGAAGGCACAGGACAATCGCATACCACAAATAAAAAAAATGGAAAATGAACCAAAAGAAACTCAGCATGGTTTAATGGCAGAGTTACAGAGGCAGTAAGCTTCTTTCAAAAAAAGCTTCTTTCAAAGAGTGGAAGTCAAATCCTAATGAGGAAAAAATAGCATAAACTCTGGCAAATCAAATGTAAAACTGTAATAAGACAAACAAACTAAGGAAGGATTTGAGGGGAAACTTGCTAGAGACATAAAAGATTAAATAAAAAATTATTTAAATACATTAGAAGTGGAAGATCTTCCAGGGAGTAGGTTGGGCCTTTGGATGTAAAAGGGGGTGCTAATGGGTGAGAAGGCCATTGCTGAGACTAAATACATTCTTTGTATCCGTCTTCACTGTGAAAGATGTTAAGGAAATTCCCTCACCAGATCCACTCCTCTTTATGGGCAAGTCAGTGGAGCTGACCCAAATTGAGGTTTTGGTAGATGAGTTCATAGAGGAAATTAATAAACTAAGGAGTAGCAAATCACAGGACCTGATGGCACTCACCCTAGGGTCCTGAAGGAGATCAGATCAGAAATTGCTGTGCTCTTAACTGTAGTATGCAACCTTGGTACCAGAGGACTGGAACGTTGCCAATATTAAAGAAAGACGCTCTAGAGGGGACACAGGGAACTACAGGCTATTCTGTTCCTGGAAAAAATGGTAGAAACAATAATACACAAAAGAATTATTTGGTACATGAATGAACATGACTTGCTGGGAAAGAATCAACACAGCTTTGCCAAAGGAAAACCATGCCTCATCAATCTATTAGAGGTCTTTGAGGGTGTCAGTAAGCAGGTGGTTTTGGGTGATCTAGTGGACATAGTATATTTAGACTTCCAAAAAGCCTTTGACGAGATCTCCCCATCAGAGCTTCTTAAATAAATTAGGTAGTCACAGGATTACAGGGAATGTCCACTCTTGGATTAGAAATTGGCTCCAAGATAGAAAGCAATGAGTGAGCATAAATGATCAGTTTTCAGGGTGGAAAGAAATAAACAGTGGGGTCTCCCAGGGATCTGTGTTGGGACCAGTGCTGTTTAACATATTTGTAAATGATCTGGAAAAGGGGATGACTAGCAAGGTGACTAGTTTTGCAGATGACAAAATTATTCATAGTAGTAAAGACCAAGGCAAACTGTAAGGAATCACAGAAGAATCTGGCACGACTGAGTGAATGGGCAACTAAATTGCAGATTAAAATCAGTGTAAAGTGATGCACCTGAGCTAAAATAACCCAAGCTATGCCTACACTATGATGGGCTCTACATTAGCTGTTACCACACAGGAAAGAGATCTGGGTGTCACTGTGGACAGGTCAATAAAACATCAGCTTAGTGCTCAGCAGCCATCGAAAAAGCAAACTCCCTTGCAATCTCCCAGCCTCTGCCAGGAGACAGCAGTCTCCTGGCCCCATGTTCCGTCAGTCACTGGAGTCTAGAGCTCCCCCTGGCTGCTGTAGGGGCCAGTGCAGGGCCAGAGGGGGCAGAGCTGCAAATCTGCTCCCAAATCCCCACCTGCCCAGGGTAATGTACTCTGGAGTAAAACCACCCAGCAGCATTTGCATGCATAGATGCACCCAGTGGGTGCATCTATATGTGACACTACATTGCTGTAGCAACATGCTATGGTGACGTAGCAGCAGCGGTCACAAACTGTGATGCCACAGCTATGTCACCATAGCAATACGCTCCCTTGTTATAGTGCATTGCTACAGCAAAGTAGCAACTCAAAATAACCATGCACAGCACGCATGGTACAGCATGGGCAGTTACTGTGCCATCATTTAGTACTTCCAAAAGAAAGTACTAAATAATGGTACAGTAACAAAGGCGATGTAGGGACACATGTAGATGCGTTCAGTGAATTGCAATCAAGTGAGACTCTACCAATCACTAGTTATAGCTACACTGGCACATGTTCTGACCATGGGTCCATAATCCAAGGCTTCTGTTATGATCTTCCTCCATTAGTGCAAGAGGGGGAAATTCAAGCATGCACTTTCTCCCAGAAATCCATGAGCAAACTGTCTGACTGTGGTAATGGAGAAACAATAAAAGTACAGAGGATGAACTAATGAGACTGGACCTCTTGATCTTAGAACAGTGACTCTCATCCTCCAATTAATGGAGAACTGCTTCATTTTTAAATGGAGTCACAGAACACCACAAAATGATCAGAAGGCAATGCTTTGACACTACATATCATTATATGTTTCTCCTCTTT
>NW_005842751.1:239720-259704 GCF_000455745.1 Alligator sinensis | reverse complement strand
AATGCCGAGTAGGAGGAGGCATGTCCTCTCACTTTCTCATTGGACTGTTCTCCTTTAGCATTCTGATTTCATTGCCTAGGGAGAAAGAGATCATTTCTGTTCTTCTCTCCTGTGGAGGTGGGAGAATGTGGCTCTCATCACACCAGCATGATTTCTTAACTCTCTCTGAGCTACCTGGCATATGTTAACTGTATGGTCTTCATCCCCTTCCCACCTGTTGTGTGTGTGTGGGGGGGGGCTGTAAATGGAAAGCATATACCCAATTCTTTAAAAAACCCTAGCTCTTGTCTGTGTGTCTACCAGCAGCAGCAGATGTCTGGCTGCTGCCTCTGCCCTGTGTGTTACCTCTGCCCCAGGATGCATAACTATGTCTCTGACTCCTAGAGTTACTCAAGACTACAAACCCAGTTATTTTATCCCTGACCAATTCATGGCTGAGGAAACAGTGCTGGCTGAACTGTTACCAAGAGCACTAAGCATTTTACAAGCTCTCTCCCAGATGGCTGACTGCATTTGATCAGTCTCTTGGCCAGTCTGTATTGACCACTGGCCACAAAAGGGGGCAGCACAGTATATTAGAGATTGCCTGGTCAAAGGGACAACATGCACAGGTATATAAACAGGTAAGTAATTCTCAATTCTGACATTGACTCTCTCTGAGGCCTTGTTTAATATCATTTACCCTTTGTACATTGGTTTACCCATATGTAAAATGCTGATAACAGGGAATTCGTTGAAATATTTAGTCATTACTTTTGTAGTCTGATAGAACTCCTGAAATTCAGGCTTACCAGAAGACGCACTGAAGACTGCAGTGGCTGGGAACCTAGCAACTCCACCCTCACCTCCTCCACACATTTCTTTGGCTCTTGCCCCTTGACAAATGTTTAGATGCTAGGAATATGGTAGATCTTTGATTTACTTAGAACAAAGTATCTGGGCTAAATTAATCAAAAAATGCTAAATAGCTAAATTAATCCAAAAATGCCCCCAACCCTTTTGATATGAAATTATTCAAGTTAAATTTGGGGGTTTCACCTCCCCACCCCATCACCTCTGCCCCTCTCCTAAATTCATCTCTATGCACAGAGCTGTAATCCCTGTGATTTGGGGGTTCCCCATTTTTTCCCTGTAACATCTAGAAATACTTAGATTAGATATGATCAGGGATTTAAACAAGCACAACAAACAGCTGCAGTATGACAGATCTACAAAAGGCAAGTTAAATGTAGACACCCCTATTAGCATATAAATAAGAATTGGCTATTGTGAAGAAGTACAGATTGTAGCTTGTATTCCTATTTCATACATTTTTTAAATTCTCGAGAGAAAGATAACTCCAAAACACCTTAGGTAACATCTAAATAAAACAAGAGAAGTTAAAAAATAGATTTACATTTACAGTAAATGCTATGTAGCAAGAATGATTGCAACCACACAGTGAAAATATAAAAAAATTGAAACAGGCCAGAACTAAGGATGGAGAAAGCACTGTCTGAATACCAAGTAACCATGTAGACTCATTGGAAATCTCATTTGATGATGCTCTATTGCCATTGGTATACAGGTGATCAGATCTTACCATCAAAATTGTCCCTCCTGCCTTCTATTAATCTATTAATCCTTTTTACAAAAAATAGTTGGGTTTGCGTGTCAGAACTTCTGATTTTGCAAACCTTTAACACCACTGGCTAATTGTATGATTTTGAAAAAGGTCCTTAACCTCATGGAACCCATCTGTAAAATGACTGTGTCATGCACAGCTCTAATACAACTCCTTAGATATCCCAGTAGTTTAAGGATACCCCTTCCTAGAGCTCCGACCTGGTAGATGCTCTAGACTGAATGTTAACTCTCCATAGGCACATGATGCACAGACTTTGCTTAGGATTCTAAAACTAATGATGTTTTACTGAGATAGCATAAAAGATACACAGTCGCAGCCAAAAAACAACAACAACAAACAAAACCCACAAAACAAACATAAAAAAACCCAAGCTGTCTGTTCATTTCCTTACTTCTGTTTCCCCTGATCAGAGTCTTCCAAAGAGTGCAGGGTCCTTCTCCTGCAGCTCATAGTTTTTTTCGAGATCTAGTCCAGGTCACCCTTATTTTAACGTGCCTTGATCTGTGAGGAAAGCATATTCCACAGCTTCCTGTTCCTCCAAAACCCTGGACTTGTATTCCTCCTGTGTGTCCTTTATAAACCCTGCTTTTCAACAGATCTGGCCTTCTGCTTGGTAAATTGCATTCTCTACCTCCTCCTCTCCAGAGAAGTTGAAGGAACTGTTTGAACTCTTACCTTCAGCCAACTGTTGTCCCAAGGAGTTTCCACTTAAATAAGCCATCATTAAAGTTTAATGAACTGTCAGCATACCTGGCTTGGCAAGTATGTAATATGGCCCTTCTCACTGTTGACTGTATTCATTACATGTCAAGGCATTCCATGATACAGCAGAGATCTCAATTTGTATGTGGACAGATTCCTCAAGCTGTCACAATTTATAGTTATTTCTTTCACAGGTATGTTTTGAGCCTTAGTTAGGGTGAAATTTAAAAAAATGTTCAGTATTGGTCTAATTGCTTCCTTTAATGTCAACAGTAAACTTTCCATTGACTCCAATGGGAGCAGTCTGGTGTATATTATAGATAATAATATTTTATTAAATAATATTTGACTCCAAGATGAACATGAGCCACCAATGCCAGACTGCAGCCAGCAAGGCCAGCCATACCTTGTCGTGCATCCAAAGGTGCATCTCAAGCCGGTCCAGAGAGGTGATACCCCCCCTCTGGGCGACTTGGGTCAGGCCACAGTTGGAGTACTGCATCCAGTACTGGGCACCGCACTTCCAAAGGGATGTGGCCAGCCTGGAAAGGGTTCAGAGGAGGGCCATCCGCTTAGTGAGAGGGCAGCAGGACAGGCCCTACGATGAGAGACTGAGGGACCTGAACCTGTTCAGCCTCAGCAAGAGGAGGCTGAGGGGGGACCTGGTGGCTGCCTACAAGCTCACTGGGGAGATCAACAGCAAATAGGTAGAGCCCTTTTCTCCCCAGCACCACCTGGGGTGACGAGGAACAATGGTAATAAGCTGATGGAGAATAGGTTTAGGTTAGAGATCAGAAGGCAATATTTTACAGTTAGGGTGGCCAAAATCTGGAACCAGCTTCCCAGGGAAGTGGTCCTCGCCCCTACCTTGGGCAAATTCAAGAGGAGGTTGGATGATCACCTGTCTGGGGTCTTGTGAATCCAGCATTCATTCCTGCCTGTGGCAGGGGGTCAGGCTAGATGATCTGTTCAGGTCCCTCCTGACCCTAGCTACTATGAAACGATGAAACTGTTTTCACTTCCATGGCACGTTTTATCCAAGGATCTTTACAGTTTCATTCCAAAGCCCACTGGAGTGAGTTTCAAGATATAAAACCTTAGTATTTGTACAAAGATAAAATATGTCAATACTGAGGGTTTAAGTTCACTTCATACTAACATACTACAGCCCTGATCCTGCAAGCCCTCAGGCTTATGAGCAAATTTATACGCATCAGTAGATCCCTTGTCCAGGAGAGCACATTCTCACAAGTCGTTATTTATGTGTTAGAGCAGGGGTGGGCAAAGTCCAGCCCACGGACTGGATCCGGCTGGCAGTGGACTTCATTTCCCAGCAGCCCCTGCTCGTGTGGCTGGGGCTGGTTTCCATGGAGACTCCAGCAGCAGCTGCCCTGTGACAGTGCTGGGCTGGGATTTCTGGGAGACTGGCCCCAACAGCGCTGGCAGGCAGCAGTGGCACAAGCCTCTTCCTGGTCGGGGGCTAACGGGAGCTATGCTGCAGGCGGGAGCAGGGCAGGTTCAGCTGCCGCCACTTATGAGGAGCAGGCAGCAGCAGCAGTGGCAGCGCTGCTGAGAGGGGTGGCTACGGGGGGCTACAGTAAATTTTGAGGTGGGTATAGCACCCCCCACCCCATGCCCTCCCCAGCACTGCCCCTGCTGGCAGGGTGTGCAGCAAGGCATGGAGCTGGTTCGGAGCCTGGCTGGGATGTTGCAGCAGTGACAGCATGGTCCAGAGCCAGGGAAGAGCCACAATCTTCAGCCTGCATGCTGTGGCAGGGGCATGCAGGCAACAGATCACGGCCCTGCCCCAGCTTTGCTCAAGCAGCTGGGGCACAGCCATGATATGCTGCCTGTACATCCCTGCCTGGGGCATACAGATTGCAGATCACGGCTCTGCCCTGGCTCCAGATCACTCTGTCGCTGCCACAAGATCCCAGCCCAGCTCCGAACCAGCTTCACACCCTGTCACATGCCCTGCCAACGCTGCTGGGGCAGGTCTCCATGAAAACCCCAGCCTTGTGCATATCACAGTGTGGCTGCTGCTGGGGTCTCCATGGAAATTGGTCCCAGCCATGCAAGCAGGGGATGCGGAGAAATGGAGTCTGGACGCTAGCTGGATCCACCATTTTGCCCACCCCTGTGTTAGAGTCTTTGCATGATCAGGGCCTAGACCACAGATTTTCAGCCAGGGTGCCGCAGCACTGTAAGATGCCTTGAGATCCTTTCAAGGATGTTCAGGGGGTACCACATAATGTTAGCACTGCTAGGTATGCAAATATTATTCACGTGATAAACCCAGAGATTTCAAACAGGGATTCATAGTGTTAAAAACATTCTGCTCTATTGTGGTCTTCCTGGCTAGGGACAGACATTGCACATAAACTGGTTTAAGCGATCAGAAACTGGTTTAAACCTGTAGCAGAAGAGATGTTCAGTGCACATAAACCAGTGTAAAAATGGCCAAAACCAGTCTGAGATAAACTTGGTTGAATGTAGTATCAGACTTAACTGATTTGGGTCAAACCAGTTTATACAATTTCTGTCCCAGACCCCTTGCTAGTTTAAGTTAAACCAGCCCCCCTCCCCCAGCATCCCAACAAGCTCTCTGGGCTGGGAAGGGCTCTCTACTCCACAGCAGAGCTGGACCCTCCCCTCTACTCCCTGACTGGAGTTCGGCAGGGAGTGCAGGCATCTGTCTGGCTTTTCCCTGCTCCCCACCTCTCCTCCCCACTCCCTGCTAAGCAGGGATTCCCTGGTCCCCTCTGCCTTACACAGACACCTCTCACCATTAGCTAGCAGACCACATGCTGCCTATGGTCCATGCTGTGGCAGACAGGACAAAGGCAGAATCAACAGGTAGCTGGTAATGTCCCTCTGTTTTCTTAATGGGTTAATAAACACTGAGTTAGGGGTGACAAACACTGTGTTATAAATTCCCTACTAGTCTGGTCAGGAGTGGGGGGAAGCTCTCCCTAATCAGAGCATCCCGCTGGGGCCTGGCCATGCCCCTGCTCAGCTCAGCACTGAAGAGGGAAGGGAGGGCTGCTTTAGTGCCACTTGGCTTCTAGGCTGAGCCACTGCAGGCACATGCCTGAATTTCTGGAATGCCTTTTCAGTTACAAACTGATTCAGCCTAGCCAGGTTTGAGTAACCTGCAAAGATTGAATCAATTTAGGCTCAGACTTTTTGAACATCTGTCCCTAGCCCCTGAGTTCTTTGCAACAGAAGAATTGCTCTATCATTCTTGTGAAGTCAAACAACAAGTGAAAACTAAGACCTGGTGTTTTCCAAGCGGTGCCTTAATTCTGCCTAAAGGTGCCTCAAGTCTAAAAAGGTTGAGAACCACTAGCCTAGACATTTAAATAATTCTTAAATGGGTGAAAATCATTATCTGCAGTTAGATTAACCCTTGCTGCAGGTAAGCAATATGAAAGCAGAGTGCATTTGCCAGGAAGGTTGTCTGAGTGCCCTTTTTATTACCAATGCCTTGAATTTAATAGCTTATTTCTATTATTCTTCAGTAAACTAGAATTCCTTCCTTTTCCATCTTCCCTCCGTTCTTCATAAATGTTATTTCTGCTATGTCTTGCTTTCCAGCTTGCCACGTCTTAACCTACTGTTTTCTCAATGTGTCAAATCAGGCAAAGAGAAGATACAAATGAAGCTATTATATATTGTCAAAGTCAGGGGTAGATACAGCAAGGGGGCGGGGTGGGGGGGAACAAGTGCAAAGCCCAGCAGTTGGGACAGAATAATTGCATACACAAATTTAGTTTGGTTGCAGTGAAGAACCTGGGGATTACAGTAGACCATAAACTGAATAGGAGCCAACAGTGTCCTCATTGCAGAAAAACCCAACAGCAGAGTGGGCTATATTAACAGGAGTGTCACTTGTAAATGAAAGAATGTGATCCTTGTGCTCTATTCAACACTGGTGAGACTTGACCTGGAGTACTGTGTCCAGTTTTGGGCCCCACTCTTCAAGAAACAGCCCAGCACAGAGCAACAAAAATGGTTAGGTGCCTGGGAGGCAAGACTTATCAGGAAAGGCTGAAAGAACTAGAGTTATTTAGTCTGGAGAAGAGAAGAATGAGAGAAGATTTAATAACAATCTTCAAATACCTGAAAGTCAATTACAGAATGGATGGAGATGGGTTCTTTCCTTGACCATAGGAGATAGGGCTAGGAACAATGGCCGCCATCTGCAGCAGGGGAAATTTAGGTTGGAGGTCAGGAGGAACTTTCTGACTATGAGAGTGGTCAAGCTTTGGAACAGGCTCCCTAGAGAAATTGTAGACTCTCCATCCTTGGAAGGTTTTCAAGAGCAGGTTAGACAAACACTTAGCTGGGATGGTTTATTCAGGGTTGCTCCTGCCTTGACAGGGGACTAGACTAGATGACCCCATGAAGTCCCTTCCATCCCTACTTTCCTATGATCCTGTGTTCTAAACTCAGGACTTAGAGTCATATTTGGAAAGGTACTGTGGTTTTAAAGATGCAGATAGCCTCATTTGAAAACTAGTTCCTAAAAAACTTATATATTTATACCCTGCCTTTTATCCAGCTCTCATTGAAATCTTTAGGAGTCCAATTGTCTCTGAAAACTGCTCCTTAGTGTTTACCAGGCAGAAGCAAGTGTTTTATTGTGATCTCTCTAGTTTCCTGTCTCTGGAATAGTGCTTATGGGTACATGCCATCTCTGCTGGAGGACATGAATGTCATCAGTTTCACTAATTCTTGTCCACCCTATTCTTCAACCTAATTAACACATTTAAAATTAATTCAGAGATCGAAATCAATTCATCAATGAAAACTATTGCGATAATTCAGACAACTTGACTCATTTTCATAAACTGTTGGCTGCCAGCCAAGGCTTCATTCTTTGCAATACTATATCATAGCAAGGACCTTCTGCTTATTTTGTGAAGGCTTTCAGAGCCATCTCTTAACCTTTCTCAGCTTTGAAGTTTATGATGGAAAAATGTGCATTTCATCCTGTTTCATTTCTGAGTTTTAAAAATGTCCCTTTCTTTCCTTTTCTCCATGATCCTTCTCTCCTCACTGTAACTCTGTACTTGTGGCAAGGGGCCTATGTTTAAAGAGAAGGAAAAATTTTCAGTATTCAGATGGAAATCAGATTTGATTTGAAACCTGGGTTGTATGTATACATATATTTCTCTTTAAAACAGTAATAGTGCTGTTTAGCTATGTGCCAATATGCTAAATGTATTTGGACGGTACAAAACCTACATTTGTATTCACCATAGCAGAAATATAATAATCCTCAAACCCTTTGTTATGCGGTTAGCCCAAAACATCAGCTGTGTGCGCTGGCTATTTTGTATCTGGTAGATAGTCAAGAAGGGCTGTCATTTCAGTTCACTTGGTTTATTTCCCAATATTTGCTCTTCTAATACAATGGGGCGCATGCCCTCCTGAGTGCTAATCCAATCCCTTCCCCCTGCCCAATCTACTGCTCTGCTTTCTGCTCCCTGCTCAATTTATTGATCTGCTTTTTGCTCCCTTGTTGGAGCTCCATGCCTGATGCAGTGCTGTTTTCTGCTTTGCTTTCTGCTCCCTTACCTAAGCTCCCTGTCAGATTTGCTGCTCTGTTTCCTGGTCCCTGCCCTCCTTGTCACTGTACTGTATGTCCTCTCTCCCTGAATTGCCACGTTCCACACTGAGGCTGCCCAAGCCATTTGTGGTGCACGTGCTTGCACCTATGCTCTAACACATAAAGCTTGCTAGGCATGGACTATTCAGGATGTGGGCCATGTCTTAAGGCTGCTATTTAACTGTATAATCACTCTTCTTGATGTGACAACCCCACTCTTGAAATAGTACCTTGGCAGTATTTTGTGCAGACTATACTTATTACTTGTTGCCTTATAGTAGCTCCCAAAGGTCCCAGTAGGTATCAAAGGCCTAAGTTAGATGAGGCAGAGGGGGAAGGGGTAAACCACCTTTGGTGTCTCTCTTTGCTCATTACCATTCTACACATTTCTCCTTTCTTGCACATTCTACATAGTGACTCTCTCCATTTATGGGCTGCATGCAAAGAGGTGCTGCATGCACAAAGCAGGTCCATGCCTGGGGCAGCTGCTAATGCACGGGACAGTGCTGGCTCCTGCCATGTTGACTGCAGTAGCACAGTCAGATGTCAGAGCAACAGGTGCTGCTTTTGCATCTCCCTACAAAGAGGGAGCTGCTGCCCTGGTTATCTTCCCCCCGCCAATTAGAATCATAGGGTTGGAAGAGACCCCAAAGCATCATCGGGTCCAGCCCCCTGCATGAGCAGGAAAGACATCTGGAGTCAGGTGACCCCAGGTAGATCGCCGTCCAATCTCCTCTTGACGACCTCTAGGGTAGATGATTGCACCACCTCGGGGGAGTTTGTTCCATAGTCTGGACACCCTAATTATGAAGAAGTTTTTCCTAATGTTCAACCTGAAACTATCTTCCAGGAGTTTGTGGCCGTTGTTTCTAGTTTTTCCCAGGGTGCCCTGGTGAACAGTTGTTCACTGAGCCCCTGATGTATGTGTCTGATATAACAGTAAGCTGCAATCAGGTCCCCTCTCAGCCTTCTTTTCTTTAGGCTGAAGAGTCCGAGATTTCTCAGTCTCTTCTCTTATGGCTTGCCATGTAAGTCCCTGATCATGTGGGTGGCCCTTCTCTGGACCCTCTCGAGCTTTAGCACGTCCTTGTTGAAGTGTGGCGCCCAGAACTGGATGCAGTACTCCAGCTGTGGCCGCACCAATGTTGAGTAAAGCAGGAGAATCGCTTCTTTGAATTACTTGAGATGCATAGATTGAGGCATGCCAGAGTTTTATTGGCCCTAGCAGCTACTGTGTCGCATTGCTAGCTCATATTCATGCTAGGGTCTATTGTTACTCCCAGATCCCTTTCATTTGTAGTGCTGGTCAGGTTAGCGATGCCTGGCCTGTAGGTGTGCTGTGGGTTCTTCCTTCCCAGATGCAGCACTTTGCATTTCTCTACATCGAACCTCATCTGGTTCTGTTCTGCCCAACATGCCAGCCTGTCTAGGTCTGCTTGTATCTGCAGCCTATCTGCGGGTGTGTCCACACAACCCCATATTTTGGTGTTGTCCATGAACCCGGCCAGTGGGCTTTTTCCCCCCTTATCCAGGTCGTTGATCAAGATATTGAACGGCACTGGGCCAAGTACCGACTCCTGGGGTACGCTGCTGCCCACATCTGACCAGGACAACACCAATCCATTCATTTGGACTCTCTGCATCCTACCCCACAACCAGTTTCACACCCACTTGACAGTCCCGCAGTTGAGCCTGATATCTTCCAGTTTTCTGATCAGTACCTCATGGGATACCAGGTCAAAGGCTTTCTGGAAGTTGAGGTACATGATGTCAACCACTTTTCTTTCGTCCAGGTGATGTGTCACCTGATCATAGAAAGAAATGAGGTGGATCAGACAAGACCTGCCTGAGATGAAGCCATGCTGACTGTCATTCAGTATCATGCCTTCTGCAAGTTTGTCACATATAGCCTCTTTGATTAATGTTTCTAGGGTTTTCCCTGGAATAGAAGTTAAGCTAATTGGCCTGTAGCTTCCCGGGTCTTCACGCTTCCCCTTCTTGAAAATAGGGCACAACATTGTCCCTCTTCCAGTCCTCTGGGATTTCTCCAGCGGCCCATGATTTTTGAAAGACCTTTGCCAGGGGATCTGCGATTACTTCAGCCAACTCTTGCATCATTCTTGGGTGGAATTCATCTGGTCCTGCTGATTTATATACGTCTAATTTTTTAATTGATCATACACCAGTTCTATGGCAATGGTGGGAACGGTGTCAATCCCGCCCTGCTCATTTTGTGCCCTACCTGGCATGTTGTTCTCCTTGGTCGTTTGAAAGACCGAGGCAAAGTAGTCATTTAGGAGTTCCGTTTTTTCCTGAGTGGTAGTGACCAGGTATCCTGAGGCACTGAGCAGCGGCCCCACACTCCCATTAGTTTTCCTTTTACTCCCTATGTAGCTAAAGAAGGACTTTGTGTTTTCCTTGATTCTTGTAGTTAGTTTTAGTTAAGTTTTTGCCTTAGCTTGCCTAATCTGGTTTCTACGAGTGCGGGCCATTGTCAAGTAGTCTTCCTTAGAGGCTATCCCAGTTATGCTGGGCATGTTACATGCGTGACCATTTTAGGGAGAAGAGACTTAGTTATATCACACACATCACTGTCTCTTTGTACATAATTTTTATGTACTTTTGTCCCTAGGACTCCTGGATTTCTCTGAACTCATGAGAGTTTTATAATTCCCCTATGTGTGGATTCTCTTTTCAGCTATAGTGCAGTCTGTTTAAGTAATGTACTGGCAGCTACAAATCCTCATTCCTAGCCCTGGCTCTGTTACTGACTTCTTGTCTAATTATGGGGATGGGGATGATGTTTATGATATCCCCTATGATGGGGATATCATAAACATATCATTTATGCCTTTTTTTACATATGTAAAGATTACTTCCTTTCCCCTAGCACAGATTGGCATGGACTGTGGGGGGCTTGCTTTCCTATGTAGTTTGGGACGTGGTTCTTTTCCTAGGATCTTCTGAGCATATATTAACCCAACTGCTTCCCTATTGTTGCAGTAGTAAGACATGCACAGTGCCCAAGCTTTTACCTATGGCACAGGCTTTTGCTGGTATTCCAGGTATTGTGCCTTGTAGTTATGTGCAATGCTTTGAAATGGAGATTTTAGTGATACCTTAAGTTAATAATTGCCTGTGAATATATGAGACTGGATTCAGTAGCCCCAAAGGCCCATTCTAGTTCCATGGTCATTTGCCTCAAAGAAATGTTGGTTGTTTTAACTAGCTCACTAATTAACTAGCTTTAATTAACTAAATATAGCTATTATAGTCATAACACAATTTATACATTTATATTTAGCTAAATATGCCTAATGAACTAAATATAGCT
Source organism: Alligator sinensis (assembly GCF_000455745.1). NCBI lineage: Eukaryota > Metazoa > Chordata > Crocodylia > Alligatoridae > Alligator > Alligator sinensis. Next base: position 248,427 of record NW_005842751.1, on the reverse strand, counting down.
TTAACTAAATAAGCTATATCCTTGAAGGAATGCTCCTATAATTAAACACTGTTTTGAAAATAAGTACCCAATGCTTGAATGGGAGGTACTGTTTATGGCTTGCTTGTTCACCATAGCACATTTACTTTTCATGAATGTTCTGCCTCCAAGGCAGATAGGCATCTGTGTCTGTTCTTCAAGAAAGCCATATTTATGAAAGGCACTTGAGAAGTTTTGTAAGTTTTGCTTATGTTTGCACACCAGTTTCTCTGAGGCAACATTACCAAAGAAAATGATACACAGTTTGATTTGTCTGGGGAATGAGTGACTTCAGAAAAGTGTGTTTTCTGTGAATCATCCTCCTCTGTTTGGCTGCCTGTGACAAAGTCTCTAAGGTAGATATTTCAGCTGAAGTGCACTGAAGCAACTGGACCAGGTATGAGGGATATGAAGTATGAAACACGAGTGGGCCTGATAATCATATACCACTTATTCTTACCGGGAACAGCCACACAGTGACAAGGCTGAGATGTTATGCACTCATGGCGCTAAAGGATCGCTAGCATAATCAACCCAGAATAAACATGGAATATGTCTCACACCATTCAACTTAACTAAAATCTAACTTTATTAATACATTAAATGTAGTAGAAGTTTCTACATAGAAAGAGGGAAAAACAGTCCAGTGGTCTCACTTAATCCCTGACGTTACACCACTTCACAGAAAAGGTGGCCAATGAGTTCCTGAAAGTAGAGGGTGGTCATCTGTGGGCAGTCTTTTTGGCTGTTATTCAGTCCAGATGCTGTTTGACGATGACACACACCCAACTTCTGTGTTGCCCCCCTTTTATGCTTTTTCTTTAACTTTACAACTCTGATGACTCTTCATTTCCAGGTACTGTTGACTGGTTTCCCTGTGATCATCGTACTGTTCATGTTTTTATCTTGTCAGCATATTGCTTTGTTCCAACAAGCCCATCACATGTACACATCTTAATTGGTGTTGCACCAGTGTCTTAATTTAGGCGTGCCCCAGCCTCCTAATTTGGTTTGTCCATCAACTCTGGAAATTCCAAGGGCTGTGGCCCAACTGCACTGTCCAGTCAGTCACCTCTTATCACCCTTCATTAACATATCCAATCATGTCATCCCTCTGATTTAGTCGGTTAGTGCCAAGTTCAGTTAACTTGAGCTAGTAACAAGATTTACACTGTACATGCCTATGTTGATAATGCTGGAACATAAGCTCCCTGTGAAAGGTAGTTCAAGGCTATAGCTGATAGTGCAGATACAAGATGCAAAAGGAAAGTTCAAATAATAATGAGGCTATACAAAAACTTAAGCAATGGTTAAGGCTGAATATAAAAGAAAAGTTTAAATAATACTATAATTCACTATTCAAGCAGCTGCAACTAAACCTAAATGTGACAAGCTACCCTAACAGATGCCTCCTTTTAGCTCAAAAGCCCAAGAGTGATCCAGCTGTGAGCTTTGTCTCAGCACCAAGGAAACTGAAGACGCATAACCCCTTGCTGAATCAGAGAGCCCAGCACAGCTCATAGATAATTCTAATATGACGGGTCTAACTTGATTAGCTTCAGCTAGAAAAAAGCCTCTCAACCCTGCTAGAGACTTCAGTAAGTGAACTAATAAATACAAGTGGGCATATTTTCTTGGACTGGGAGAAGGGAGGAGACTCACAATGAGGTCTCTCAAAAGACCATTATCAGTAAGATAACGTGCTACTCTGCCCTGCCTTCTTATAGACCATTAATGAAAGTCAATAATCGTGCGGCAAGTGACAAAATTTGCTACAGGGCTCCCATTAGCAAGACTCCTATTAATTTTTCTGATGCAGGATCAGGCTGGTACTGAACACTAGCTACCTCAAGTAGTGAAAAGTTAGATGACAGATGTCCCAGGGATGTGTATTCTAGCCTGTCTCCTAGGCCTGTGTTCTGCAAATCAGCCTCAGTTAAGAAAGTCTGTAAAGGATCACTGATGTCTCACATATGGGTTTTCACATTTCTTCATGTATAAATCATGCTACAGTATTTTTTAATCATCATTTCCAATGAAGGCTAAAGCCAGAGATGGTAGCTTGTGTAACCGAATCATTGAAAGGATATCTATTAGCATGGGTGATTGGTGCCTCCTGAGCCAGTCAACAACCAGGGGGAGCCCCCCACCCCCCCGGCCGCCAATCACGGGGGGGGGGGGGGGGGGGGGGAAGGCATTTGCCACGGCCTATCATGCTGACCTGGAAGTGCCAGTGGCATGCCCAGAATGGCCAGGGGCACTTCTCCTGGTTCCCCCATTCCCCAGCTGGCTAGGGGGCACTAGTGCTCCCACCTGCCCCCCCCCCGCCCATCTCCTAAGTGGGGAATGCTGGTTGTTAGGGGGTGTACCAGTGCTCTCAGGGGGTGCATGTGCACCCCCTACATGTGACCACTATTCGTCCAGGAGTGTCAAGCTGTAACAGGGGACCCAAACCCTGCTACTCAGACACAAGGGAGGAAGGCTCAGATCGCACACCTGGAGCCTGTGCCAGAATAATTCACAGGAAGATGGGAAGTTCTGACAGATGTCATCCAGGAGAGGACTGTGAGATGATGTTGGGAGAGGGGAGTGGGGATTAAAGTGGCCAGTCTGGGCAGAAGGAACACATGCCAGGGAGCCAGGGGCTCCTGTCAGTTTAAGAAGACAGAGTGGCTAGATCACTCACAGACGTTAATTAAGAGAGTGAAAACCCCTGTGCCTGGTGAAGAGGAAGACAGGTGATTGCAAGGAGCTGGGACTCCCAAGCACATAAGCCCAGCTCTGCAGCCTGCAGCGAGAGAAGCTTCTGCAGGGAAGCAGGCTGTGGGATGCAGTGTCCAGGGCAACAGAGGCTTCCCGTAAGTGTGAGAAGGAGCCTTAGCTGAGGAGCTATGGTTTGTGGAAGGTAAGTTTTGTTTAGGTGGTAAGCGTGTGTTAGTTGTGCTAGTATATGTTTGCTTTTGTTCATTGTACAACCAGTGGACTGGACATGGCTGAAAGAGTAGAAGAGGAGGCCACAGGTGTACCAAAGGGGCACCCAGCACAAAGCCTTACCCTGAATCAGGAACAAAACTGGCAGCTGCGCTGAACTGGGAGCAGCCTTACACTGGGTCAGGGATGCCAGGGGGGCTGGGACCAGAAGCAAGACAAGGTTGAGTGGCCAAGAGACTGGAGACACAGGCCAGCTAAGCTGAGCGGACTGAAGCCTGAACCCAGGCATGATGATTGAGGCAGCCAGGGGCCAACCAAAGGCTGAGATTGGAAAGGCCAAGCCAGAAACAGTGGGTCTGGGTTACCAGTCAGCAGCTGGTAAAGCTGAGGCTTAGCAAGGGATTAATGGGCAATGGAGTAACACCTGTAAGGCATGGGCCTAGCTGTAGGGCAGAAGGAGGCCACAAACTGCCTTTAGGGCATGTAGGGCCTAAGCAAGCAAATACTGAGAGAGTGAGAGAGCACCTAGGCTTACCAGCCCCCAAAGGCAGTCTCATAGTTTCATAGTTTCAGGGTTGGAAGGGACCTAATAGATCTTCTAGCCCGACCCCCCGCCAGGGCGGGAGAACAACCCAAAAACACAAACAAAACCACTCACCCTAAAAACAAAAACGGGACTCAAATGAGTCCAGCCAGGTAAGTATCCAGCCTCTTCTTAAAGATCCCCAGGGTAGGGGCCAGCACCACCTCCCTTGGAAGTTGGTTCCAGCTCCTAGCCGCCCTAACTGTGAAGTAGTTTTTTCGGATGTCCAATCTGTACCTCCTCTCCATCAACTTGTGCCCATTACTCCTTGTTATGCCAGCGGGGGCTAGGGGAAACAGCGTCTCCCCCAAACCCTTCTGGTTCCCCCTAGTGAGTTTATAGACGGTCACCAGGTCCCCCCTCAGCCTTCTCTTGTGGAGGCTGAATAGGTTCAAGTCCCGCAGTCTCTCACTGTAGGGTCTGCCCTGTTGTCCCCGGATCATGCGGGTGGCCCTCCTCTGGACCCTCTCCATGTTGTCCACATCCCTCCTGAAATGGGGCGCACAGAACTGGACACAATACTCCAGCTGCGGCCTGACCAGCGTCGCATAGAGGGGGAGGATCACCTCCCTGGCTCTACTCGAGATGCACCTGTGGATGCACGACAAGGTCCGGTTAGCCCTGCCAACCATGACCTCGCATTGTCGGCCCATGTTCATCTTGGAGTCAATAATGACACCAAGATCCCTTTCCGCCTCCGTGCTCTCAAGTAGGGAGCTCCCCATCTTATAAGTGTGCTGCTGGTTCCTTCTACCCAAGTGCAGCACCCTGCACTTGTCCGTATTGAAACGCATCCTGTTCCTGTCTGCCCACCCCTGTAACCTATCCAGATCCTTCTGCAATCTCTCTCTCCCTGCTAGCGTGCTCACCTCCCCCCAAATTTTGGTGTCATCAGCGAATTTAAACAGGTTGCTCTCCACCCCAACATCAAGATCGCTGATGAAGAAATTGAACAGCGCAGGGCCCAGGACCGAGCCCTGGGGGACTCCACTACCCACCTCCCCCCAAGTCGAATATGATCCATCCACCACCACCCTCTGAGTGCGACCCTTCAGCCAATCTGCAATCCATCTGACCGTGTAGGCGTCTATGCCACAGTTGCCTAGTTTATTAATTAGGATGGGGTGAGAGATGGTGTCAAAGGGCTTGCTGAAGTCCAGAAAGACTACATCCACTGCGACACCTGCATCCATGGCCTTTGTGACCTGATCATAAAAGGCAATCAGGTTGGTCTGACATGATCTCCCCCTAATAAATCCATGCTGATTGCCCCTGAGCATCATCTCTGATGCCGGCCCATCACAAATGTGCTCCTTGATGATCTTCTCAAAGAGCTTCCCCAGGATTGAGGTAAGACTGACGGGCCTATAATTGCCCGGGTCCTCCCTTTTCCCTTTTTTGAAGATGGGGACCACATTAGCTACCTTCCAATCGTCTGGCACCTGGCCCAAGCACCACGATCGCTCGTAGAGCGATGGTCTCCTTTCATTACTTTCAAGAACAAAGCTTGGCAGGGTAGGAAGCAGGGTGAGACCCTGAGAGGCAAGAACAAGAGCCTTGCAGGATTCGGGTGGCCACTAGGGGGTATCATTGGAGCCCTTGGGCACCAATCCTGTCACACAACCCCTCACCTCACCCCCTGGCATCACAAGGCTCACTCCTTGCTGGCACCAGTGGAAGTTAATACAGCCCTTGTTTGTCCCTCGCTGCTGATGCATGTCGCCAGTGGGGCTCTCCGCCCTGGATTTCAGCAGTGGGTCCCATCCCCAAATCCTCTGCTCTTCTACACACCCCATGACCGTATGACAGCTCTACAGGCCAGATCTGGCTTGCAGATCTTAAGTTTGACACCCTGTATTAAGTAATTATGTTTAAAACAGATTTGTTAAACACAAAAACACATAAATAAGTCTTATTCTCAGTAAATTCAACATTTGAGATACTCTGTATATAATGCCAAATGGCAGATGTAGCTATTGAAACATATGTTTATGGAAATTCTGTCTCAGAAGATTGCTTGCCTAAGTCAAAACATTGTCAGCTTCACTTTTTGGCTTCTTGTAGTTTCTGATGTTTTATTTTGACCATAATTGTGAGTACAGGAAACCCTCCGGATTCACGGGTTCAGCATTCGCAGTTTCAAATATTCACAAATGCTGAACCCGTATTTTAAATATACTTTAAACCCTTACTGGAGCTCCTTGGGAGCTCCGTGCTTGGTGCCACCAGGCTCCCGCCGGAGCTGTGCCCACCCGCCCATCCCCCCTCAGCTGCCAGGGGCACTGCATTCTTGAATGCAATGCCTTATTTGTGGATTTCACCATTGGGGGGGGAATCATGGGAGCGTATCCCCCATGAATGGTGAGGGACGCCTGTATATACAGCTAAACTAAAGCCACTCGGGTCTTCTTCACACTAAGGGCAAAGATTTTTGTCTTGCAGGACCAATGTGTTCTCAATAGAAGTGGGTAGGCCAGGTTCTGGCCTCGTTTATACTCATGCGAGTCATCATAATCCCATTTAAATTAGACGTTAGTCCAGGTTTCAGTAGTCTGGCAGAGCTGTCTTTGAGACTTGTTCTCAAAGACCAAGACCAAATTCAAGAGCAGGTCATAAAACAAAAGGCAAGGAATCAAATGTATTAGCTTATGACTTTTGTTTACAAGAGCTCTTGAATTAAGTTTGTGAAACTGCTCCGGTGCCTGGTAGCAAATTTTAAGAGACATGGCAGACTTTATCATTTGCCCCAAAATTGTTTCTCATGCACTTTGATGGGGACAGGATTCCACTTGTGTCCTTATCTCTTCAGGCCTTTCCTGTGTCCCTGGAATTAAATGTGTGTGTCTGACCTCTTAATCATCTTCTATGTTAATGATATATTAGCCCCTGTATAAGCTCCTAGCACTATTACACTACACCTTTTTATTGATTCCTTCTGAGTTTTGAATCATCCATTTATATTTCATCACTTCTCTATTTTGCATTCAGTTAATGTTCAGATTAAATGGTGTGGAGGGAGGTGAAAGTCTACTGATATCATTCTGCTGTGAACAACTTCTGTCTCAAATTGCTTCAGCAGTCCAGTTTCTCAGGCTTTGAATTTAAAAATCTGTATCTTAATTGCTATATACCATGAACATCTCTCCCCACCCCCTCAGGCCCTGCCCAATCCCTCTTGTACTGTATTTAAAAATCAGTCTCTGAAAGCTCACATTAATTATGTTTACAGCTTCTATATTCTCTCTGAATTCTGACAGTAACAAAATCAAGCAAAAAATTCATGTTGTGGATTATTTATTAAAATTTTTTATGCATGTATTCCTATAATGTTACTGGATATGAAATTTATAAGTGAACATATTTGTGCTTTACAATCTCGATCACTACCATATTTAGTGTTCAAAATTATACAGAATACTTTTTTAAAAATTCCATTTTTGGATACTGCAGTCTTTGGAAGACTAGACAGTGACAAATTGCTACTATCATTATGAAGATAAACACCAATTGCAAGCTAAATCTGTGCATTACCAGAGTAGTTTTCTATTTGTTGAAAATTCAAGATGAGTCTATGCAGGTGAAGGTTCCACCTTGCGTCAGAAATAGTGCACACCCCCACCACTCACATGTATTAAAAATGTTCCCCCCAAGACATAATATGTGTAAGGCACTGGTCTGTGTCCTACCATCGTTTTCAGATACAAGTATATTCTAGCTATAACCTTCTCTGGAGATAGTCAGAGACCCAAAATTACAAACGTTGGGATCCAAAGCTTCCAATAAGAAAAAAATTCTATGAAAGCAGTTGTTGGTAGGCCACTCTGCAATGCAGGATGGCCTTTAAGAATTACCTTAGAATGCTTGGGGGCGGGTTCAGTTATCCAGGCTGTTTGCTCATCACATCTAGTTGTCCTTAGCAATAAGTTCTTCACAACTCTGCCAAACAGCATCTTGGAAGATATTAAAAGCCTATTTTTGAAATGTTCCAATCTGAAAAAAAAATGCTCAGAATTTTATGCCTTGTCAGATATTGGTTTGGTTTTTTTTATTGTTGCCAGCAAAGTAGAGAAATTCTTGGATGTGCACTGCATTTTCATCCTAAGGAAGTGCAGTTCAGTTCAAATAGAGGTATGTCATGGAACACCACCAACTCCTTTTTCCTAAGGAGTGCCAACATCCCAAACAGCACAGCTGACTGCTCAGCTCCAAACACAGTGTCTTTAATGTGCCACTACAGTTCATAGAAACTTAGGGTTGGAAAGGAGGTAATTTAGTTCAACACCCTGTTCAAAGTAAGATCATCCCTGACTAAGTCATCCCAGCCAAGGCTTTGTGTAGACTGGTCTTAAAAACCACCAAGAATAGAGATTCCACTGCCTCTCTGGGTAACACATTCCAGTGTTTTACTACCCTCCTAGTGAGAGTTTTTCCTAATATCTAACCTAAACTTCCCTTGCTGCAACCTGAGACCATTGCTCCGTGTTCTGTCATCTACCACCACTGACACCAGCCTATCTCCATCCTCTTTTGAACCCCTCTTCAAGTAGTTGAAGGCTGCTATTAAATCCCCCCTCAGTCTTTTCTTCTCCAGACTAAATAAGCCCAGGACTCTCAGCCTCTCCTCATAAGTCATGTGCCTCAGTCCCCTAACCATTTTTGTTGCCCTCTGCTGGACTCTCTCCAATTTGTCCACATCCTTTCTGTAGTGGGGGCCCAAAACAGGACACAGTACTCCAGATGTGGCCTCACCCTGTGTGAATAATCACTTCCCTTGAGCTGCTGGCTATGCTCCTACTAATGCAGCCCGGTATGCCATTCCCTCTGTTCTTCCTTGGACCCCAGTCTGTCCTCCCTGGGACTATGAAGAGGAAAGACTGGAGGAAGAGCCTGGAAAAGTAAGACTATTTGCACAATGGAGACCAGGCAGAACTTTGGGTTCAGGGGAATACAGGGCTTCTTTTTGGGGAGTCCCAAGGTAGAGCTACCCCTAAAAAGCAGCATTGATTCTACAGTAAGGTGATTCTTTGGAACATAAATAGATCATTTCACTTTCTTCCTGGCTTTAGTATTTTTCATTTGAAAAATGCCATCATCTTAGGGGAAAAATTTCATAGTTTTAGGGTCAGAAGGAACCTCTATTGATCATCGAGTCTGACCCCTTGCCCTGAGCAGGAA
>NW_005842751.1:238285-239689 GCF_000455745.1 Alligator sinensis | reverse complement strand
CCAGCCAGGTGTTTGTCTAGTTTCTTCTTAAAGACCCCCAAGGTAGGGGAGAGCACCACCTCCCTTGGAAGCCCATTCCAGATTCTGGCAACCCTTACCGTAAAGAAGTTCTTCCTGATGTCCAACCTAAATCTGCTTTGTCAGTTTGTGGCCATTGTTCCTGGTTATTCCAAGGGGTGCTCTGGTAAACAGAGCATCTCCTATTTCTTGTTGCCCGCACCTCCCCCCCCCACCGATGAATTTGTAAATGGCCACAAGATCCCCTCTCAGCCTTCTCTTGTGGAGGCTGAAGAGATCCAGGTCCCCCAGTCTGTCCTCATAGGGCTGTACCTGCAGGCCCCTAACCGTATGAGTGGTCTTCCTCTGGACCCTCTCAAGGTCATCCACATCCCTCTTGAAGTGCAGCGCCCAGAACTGGATGCAGTACTCCAACTGCAGCCTGACCAATGCCGCATAGAAGGGAAGTATCACCTCTCTGGACCTGTTTGTGACCTGCTAATGCATAATAGAGTGCAGTTAGCTTTACTGATTACTTCGTCATATTGAAAGCTCATATTCATTTTAGTCAACTATGACTCCGAGATCCCTTTCTGCCGCTGTGCTGCTGAGAAGATCACCCCCTAGCCTATAGATATTTTAGTGATTCCTTCTCCCTAGATGCAGCACTTCGCACTTGTGTGACAGGGGGCAACTCTCAGGGCCAGGTCTCATGCCAGCCTGCCCACCTGTCTCTCTGGGGCAGTCTGCCCAGCCTTACCTGCCATGATTTGTTGTTTCCATAAACTGATGGTATAACACAAGATGCTGCCCATTCTCCACCCCAATGCCAGGGGGCACTATCTGTGGCTCCACACTTTCCCTATACCGCAGTCCATGCCTCGCATATGGCATCACAGTTCTTAGCATCTCCGGCCCCATTCTGGGCCCCATAATCCTCTAGTCTGGACTCCAACTGACCTCCCGGTTGCCCCCCCCTCCCCCCCCCCCCCGAGACCTTGGGCCACACAAGCCCCGGCCTCACCTATAAGGCCAGTCAGAACCCCAGGCCCTCAGCTCTGGGCATCCCTTGCAGTGGGCCTCTGGCCCTTTTGACCCTTCTGGTCCTAGCCCCAGCACTGACCAGTCAAGGGTGCCTTGAGTCGGGCTTCTGAGCCTCTAGCCCACACTCACATGGGTCCGCATTCTTGGGCCTACTATGGGATTTCCCACCCAGTTGTGGGAGCTGAGGTGATAAAGGCACCCCAATCCACTTTTCACCAGGGTGGTAACTGGCCTGGCACTTCCTGGGGGCTCCCACGCCACTAGGAGCTCCACCAGGCCACCCATCCCCGGCAGGGTGCAGTTTTAGGTCGTGCCCAGGACCAAGAGTCCCCTAGCCATCCCCATAAGCTCTTGCCCTTACCT